>NW_018397255.1:1979678-1979810 GCF_002168275.2 Theobroma umbraticum | reverse complement strand
ATATCAATGTTTATTCAAATTTAAGCTTATTGTCTCATTTGTTACTTGATTATCAGCAAGTTGAGTATGAGGTTTTAGATAATGTGTGAGAAGGACAATTTAAAAAGACCTAAATTTGAGTAATGTATGTTC
>NW_018397255.1:1959307-1979668 GCF_002168275.2 Theobroma umbraticum | reverse complement strand
AAGAAATTAAGTGGGTGATTATTTATAGAATAGACATATACCTATTACTCATACATAGTCAATATAAGTCATAAACGGAGCACCATGCATGCTCAGGGAACCTAGACTAACATTGATTCTCATAAAAAGTAGGTAATTGATTGATCTTGTATCCTTACAAAGCAATAGCTGAAACCATAGTCCTAGGTTTTAATTACATTGTTTCCTCATTATACATTTAACTTGCAATCCTTAGATTAAAGTAGATTTTTTAGAGTAAATTTTATTTCAATTTTAACAACTTATTCCTTTTGTTGCTTGGATAAAATTTTGTTTGTTATAATTTTAGTAATTAGTAGTAAATAGTAAACCAACTCTTCGAGGGATCGACAACTCTAGTTATCACTATATTACTTGTTGCGACCGTATGCACTTGCGCGTAAGCTTTACTTGTATTTCACATTTAAATTTGGAGCACAACCCATATCACCCAAGCAAAAGATTTATTTATTTAAAAACAAGCAACATCTGTACTGGAGTCAAACATGCAATGCACCAGCCAATTATAATCTACTACTTGCAATTAGCAATCTAAGCAATGAATAAGCAGCAATTGGGTGCTGCTTGAAATTCGATTTGATTTCATATCAGTTTATAAGTAAAACCGATTTTAATATACGATAATTACAAATTCATTTTATTGTTTTGGTAGTTTTGGGCTTAGCCAATTTGGCCGCTTACATTATTTGCCTGAATTTTTTCAAAATATATTCATTTGCCACAACTTCCAAGTATATATAGGTTAGTGCATTCCATATCTATTAGGATATGGAATCAATCAATTAATAATAACTTGTCATTTTGATCAAAACAAACAATATCCCTGCAGGCTTGAAGCCAAGAACAACTGATTAGTCACTTTTGTTTTCTTTTCTTCCTGATCGTTTCTTTGACAACCTTGTTCTTCACCGTCTTAATTAGCTTGTCGTCAATCAGCTCACAAACTCTTCCCGACTGCACCCTCATTATCTTGCCACACGTCTTTATCTTATCCACGTGCTTCACATAAATTACAGGAATTGTTGTGGCTATCATAGCACCTGCAAGAAACAACAAAAAACATGCCAATTGTGGACTTTGTTACAACGGTAAAAAGTACACATGGAAGCATTACACGGTGGAAAAACATGATTGAGGGAGAGAGTGAGAGTAGCTCATTGATAGTGTTATTTGTTACCTGCACAAAGAAGAGTTAGCAGATCAATGAAGCTTCCCATGTAGGAGAATAACAATAGCCCTGCAACTGTTCTTGCAAATACAAACCATTCGCTCTCAATAGTCACATGAACCATCCATCTAATTGTTTCTTCAATTAGTGTTTGACAAGAGTTTGCAATGCGCATGGCAGTCTCCTCCGAGATTTCGAATCTGGACATGCGTGCTTCTTCGCTGAGACCAAAAACACTGTCCCTCTTACAGTTAATTACTGCTTGTTAATCCTAAAAGGCGAAGATAAAGAAAACGGAATTGGATTTGGACAATGGAACTCACTGGCCAAGATGTCGATCTACGTTTCCCCAAAGGAATAGTGCAACAACAATGGCCATAGCCACCCATGAAGCAATGGTGATGAATTTCAATTGATAAACTTGCAGCAAGAGCCATGCTGCAATTGACATGAATAGAAGCGTTCCGCTCAGCTTCTTTTTTCTCCATAGAACTACATCTTTTATATTATCTGCCATGAAACACAAGTGAGACATAGAAATAGAAGAGGGGGACAAGCTTTCGCACTTATTACATTTCATAAGCAATTAAGCTTAGGTAGAGATTACGAACTGACCAGGCTGAGATTCGACAAGTTTCTTCGTCCAGGAAGCTGCAAGGGAAACCACATATTGGATCTGATTAACAACAAAATCGGCAGTATTTTTCACACCTGAACGAATACTTCCAAAAATCCTGTTTAACGATGCAAACATTAGACGCAGTTCCACAACCGTATCCAAAATTCTTCTAGTATCCTCCAATATCAGTAACGGTAACGAGTATTCCATCATCTTTCGTAGGGAAGCATCCAGTTCAATGAGCTCTTGGGCGAACTTGTACTTCTTGTAATAGTTCCACCAGGGTACGTCGGAGCATCTATCAACAGTTTGCTTTGCTTTCTTCAAATCGCTTAGCCAACTTCTCAGTTTCCTTTGATCCATCTTTGGACCGATTTATCGCCTCGAGTCTTGGAATCATATCTTGGAGTCTGGTTCGGAGGTCATTGAGAATGGATTCGTATTTACTGATTGTCCGAATCACTTTGGATATGGTTTCCACTGATCCAATTGCGACTCCTACACCAACTTCTGCCGGATCGACCATAATTTTTTAGTACTTCTTTTGGACAGGAACTTGTTTTACAACGAAAAGCTGAAGCTAAAAATATATACGCACATTAAAGTTACAAGTCATTCTGCCGTTTCTAGGAATCTGTCTTGTCCCTTCCAGAACTCTTTGACCTGGTCCGAAACTCTAACTGTCTAACACTGTACATACAAAGAAACTCCCCCGTTTACTTTTACCACGACTCCCATGGACCTGTCACAATTGCACAATCAAGTTGGCTTTAATTTGTCCCCTGTAGGAAAGTAGATAGCCTTGGAATTTACTTCGAAACCAATCTAGGTTGATAAAACTGTGTCAATAGTCATTGAGTCGTTTCACAAAACTCAAGCATTCTTCTATGAAACTGCTACTAGAGTTCCTTGCGTTGTCCACAAACTTTCACACAACTTATACTTGAAAGTTGTTGGTTTTTCTTTTCAAGTTATCAAAGGATTAGATTAGATAAAAAAATTTTACTAAAGTAATCGGATTTATCCAATTGCATTAGGTTAAAAAGGAAAATTTTATTTTCATTGATTAGGGCATGATTTTTTTATTTAAAAAATATAAATTTAAATAATTTTCTTTCATAAAAAAATTAATTTAAAATTAAATAAAATATTTTACTAGTTTATAGTATACGCGGAAATTAAGATCATATCAATATCATTGGATTTTTTACTTGACCCTCTATTTGTTTTTTGGCAACATTATACTTAAAGTTTGTCAATCATTAATAAAAACATTAAAAGAAAAAATAATCCAAGTTACTTCTATACAAGGTTGATGAGTTAAATTGTGTGAAATTAAAATTAAAAATATCTACAAATTTACCTTCAAAATATACAATCGATCCAATTTTTGTTAAGTAGAATTAAAAAAAAAACCATTGTAATTGATTTTGTTTAGTGATTAATTTTTTCACCAACTTAATTTGTGGGTAAAAATTTATGGATGGTCAGCACAGTCATCCAGATTTCTAGCCATCAATTTCTCATTGTCTTCCTTGGACTTTACTTTCACTATTGAAAATTCTTGCATACTCGTATTATCTTGATTTTTTTTAAAAAAAAGTGAATTTTATTCTTTCGTCAGTGATAATGTCATGGCAAGTCTTAACCTAATTGGCAGAAAACTTTCGTGGCATAGAACACTTGATGTGGGTATTTAACTGTGCATTTACAAAAGTTATACTGTGCACCAAACAAAGTCAGCAAGCAAAATCAATAAAGGATCCTAACAATGTCAACCAAAAACAAAGGATCCTACAAGGGAACACAACGAAGAAGCCTATGAGTATCAGATCTCCCGACGATGCCCTGTTTTAGTACAAAACATAAGAGGACCTCCTAAAAACACGTACAAAGAAAAACAATCGCACGAGCACGAGGCTGAAGCAAAATCTCCCATCTGATGAAAAGTCAAGCAGTAGGACGAGCAAATCAAAGAGTCAGAAACTAGAACATAAAACACCCTTCATTTGTTGATCAGCCCTCACAAGGGAACAAGCACCTTGACCTGGCAAGTAACGAGTTAGCTACGTTGCTGTTCTGACGAGGTCTTCTCCTGGAAGCTTTCCTGGAGATTTTATGTAATGATGACCGGTGATTGTAGGAAGGTTGACATCTTAGGATTCGAGCCTCCACTCGCTTTGCCATCTCATAATTTATAATAAATAATAAGATTTATTTTTAATGTATGTAAATATATAATATTTATATATTATCATTTAATTATAAAACATTATTTCGTAAATTATATGAAATTAAAATATTTAAAAATATATATAATTTTAAACTTACAATTACTATTAGGATCCAAATTCTATTAATTCATATTTGAAACAAAGAAAAAACCCCCTTCAGTACCGACTTAATTTGGGCCTAGAAATTTATGATTTTCCTTTCTGGCATCAATTTTTCAGTTTTCTCTCCTGCTTTACTTCAACTTCTGAAATTTCTGACATGCCAGTACTACCTTGACAAGGCAAGCAGCGAGTTAGCCATCCTGACGAGGTCTTCCCCTGGAAGCTTCCTGAGAGTTTTTCTGGAGTCCTGACTAACAACTTTAGGAAATTAATGGTTAATATCCTAGGATTTAAAAAATAATACGTTTATATTTGTTTTACCATTAAAAATTTATATATTATTATTTAATTACAGAATATCATATTATATATATATATATATACAAAACTTAAAAACTCGTAAAATAAATATTTTTAAAATTATGAATATTTATTCTTTTAAGATTCTTAATTTTAAAATTTATTTTTTAATAAAATGATAACATTTGGTTCTTTAATAGTATGCAAAATTTACATATTGACAATACATCAAATTTAAATCTAAAAATTATATGATATCTTTAATTTGTAATAACTTTGGAATGATAAAAACTGTATAATTCTTGTATTTATTAAATAATTTTCTTTTCTGCAAGCATCTCCTAATGCTATTATAAAAGTTACAACCACTTGAATTTTAACTTAGGTGGAGAGCGAAATACTGTATAAAATTGGAAAAAAAAAGTTCCATAATCCAAGTTATGATACTGCTCGCAGTGATTGTGGCCATAATATCGTTGCTCTCCTCTTGCTAAATTTTTTTTCCTTTAAAAAAAAAACCTCTTTTATTTGATGCAGCCCAAGACTATATGTTTGGGCCTAGTGAGAATAGACAAAATAAACTACACCTGGGACAAATTTTGGATTGAGCTGGACAAAGCCCATACTCTTTAGTAGGTAGAGCTCAAGACTAAGTTGGGTCTACTTTGACTAATTAAAAGCCCAATTTCTTTTATTTGGTCTAGCCCTGAGACGGCCTTTTATGTAAATATGTACATATATTTGTATTGTTATAAAGATGCCTGTGGCAAACAGAGTTTCTCTCTCTTTCTTTCTTTTTTTTCAAGTTGTTTACAAAAAAAAAAAAAAAATTAGTACTTGTTTGGTCTAGTTTTTTTTAACTTATTTATATCTTAAAAGTAAAAATTAAGCCAAATATAAATTTTGAAAAGTTCTTAAAAAATTAAATTTTTTAAAAAAATAAAATTTAAAAAAAAAAGATTTTAGGAAAAGCTCTTACGAGGAGTTTTTCTTCTCTTTTTTTAAAAATATAAAAAAATTTATTTTTGTTTTAAAAATATCCTCATCTATTAAAAATAATTATAATACAACTCTCTAAAAAAATACCCTTTACGATAATTTTAACAAAAATTATAATTTATTAAAAAATTATAATTTATTAAAAAATTTTATAAAAAAAATTTACCAAACAACTTCAGCTTAATTCTAAAAGCTATTATTTCTTATAAGAGCTTTTAAGCTTGAAAAAAGCTAGGCTCTTAATGCTGCCTTTAATTGTTCATTTATTTTTTTAATTTCTTTTCACAATTATAGCTAAATTTAAAAGAATCATTTAAAAAGAAACTTTTATTACATACTTATTCAGTCAAAATAATTAAAGACTTTTTTCATTACAAATTTTCACTCCAAAAGATGTGATGTTAAATTAATGAAAAATGGATGATCATTTTTTTAGTATTTTATATTATTGAGAGGTGATATGAAGATATTTAGTCTATCTAAATGTTATTAATAACTTGTTTATTTTGACTAAAACTTGTTATCATATTCAGTCTATACAACTTGTGAATAAGTCATATCCATTACAACGGTCCCAAACTGTCTAAAAATAATATAATAATTTAGTCATCAAGGTCGTTATAAATTATAGAAGTTTTTATTGTTGAAGTTGATCAATCTTTTCACCATATCCATTTTTCTGTTGTCTTTGTTGAACTAAATTAGTTTCGATTCTTCAATCTTCTGAAGTTAAGGATGTGTCTTGTTCTTTTATCGGAGATCTCAAGATCAAGATTCTCTGCAAACAGAAGTTTAGATTTTAAACCGAAACCTGGGGAGCGATGTAATGCTAATTAATAAGTAATAGCTTTACAACTTCAGCAAATAACGATGACTATAAATCATTCATGGTTGCCATGAATTTTCTAATTTATTTGCGACTTGCAAGTATATAGGCCAATTCCAGTACCAAGTATGAAAGCGTTGATGATGAACTCATGATCTTTGATCAGGCAAATATGCCGGTGTTGAAACAAACAGCAATATCAGTTTTGTTTCTTTGATTTCTTCCTCTTGTTAATCACTGCATCGATTAGCAGCTCCAAGACCATTTCGTAGACTCTTCCCGATTGCATCCTCACCATATTCCCAAGAGTCTTCATTTTATCCCCGTGCTTCGCGACCATGGGAGGAACTGTTGTACCCATCATAACACCTGCAGTAACAAAAGAAAAATTAGTTTAACAAAGAAAACGAGGCTTTGGGTTGGTGGCTAAAAGCACGTATGTAGGTTCTGAAAAGTTTCGATGTTATATGCACTATTACCTTTACAAAGTGTTGGCAGATCAAAGAAGCTTCCAACGTAGGAGAAAATTAGGAGAAGGGTAACCGTTTGTGGAAATACAAACCGTTCTCCCTCAACATCAGTGGCATGAAATATCCATCCTATTATTTGATCAGTCAGTTCCCGATAAGCGTTTGCAACCTCCATGGCAACCTTCTCTCTGATATTCTCCAATCTGGACTTGGTTGCTTCTTCTCTGAGATTAAAAAGAGTAGTTTCCATCGATCCCTGATCCGATTTAAAATTTAGAGGAAGATAAAAGCAATGGAATTCGATTTCGGATTTGAAATTAACTACGATGTTCACTCACCGGTCAAGAAACCGATTTACGTTTCTCCAGATGAACAATGAAGTAACAATGAAAATGGCCGCCCATGAAGCAATAGTGATGAAGTTGTATTGATAAACTTGCTGCAAGAGCCATGTTGCAGTTGAGGAGAAGAGAAGCGTTCCGCTCAGCTTCTTTCTCTTCCATAGAGCTATATCGTTTACAATCTCTGCAACAAAACAGAATTGTGAGTGAAAACGAGGAGATAGGGCATATGTATAATCATATTGGTAAATCTCGACCTGCAGGCTGAGACTGGGCAATTTTCTCTAATCCAAGGTTTTCAAATGAGACATTAGATCGAATCAGATCAAAAATAATACCACTAGTATTTCTTGCACTTGATTGAAAATCTTCAAGTATAATATAAAAGAAAAATGAGAACATTAGCTTCAGTTCATCAACAGCATCCAAAATTAGTCTAGTATCCCCCAAAATCATAACCGGGAAGAAGACTTGCAACGTTGTACGAATAGAATTATCCAGTTCAATGAGCTCCTTGGCGAACTTGTACTTCTTGTAATAGTTCCACGAGCGTACCCCAGCGCATTTATCAACAGCTTCCTTGGCTTCATTCAATAGATCCAACAACCTTCCGATTTCCTGTGAATCTGTCGACCGACTTAGCTCATTGATCCTGGGCGTGATCCAGTTAACTGTATCGTTGAGGTGATTGAGAAGGGGTTTAAATCTTTTGGTTGTCGTTATTACTCCTGCTATGGCTCTCAATAACGCGTTAACTGCGGTTGCTAGAGTAACCCCTATACCAGCATCGCGTAATGCAGCAGCGTTCATTCTCGTACGAAGGAACTTGTTTTCCTTTTACACATAACTTGTAACAAGAACATAAGGTGTATATATATTTATAGTTACGTTGAACTCCAACAAGTTTTGCTTCTTGGAATCTCCCCTGTCCGTCCCCTGGAACTGATTGTATGTTTATTTTACCTCGTCTGATTACTTCAGTACTGTATCTACTTGGAAACCTTCCCGTCTATATTTAATTACAACTAGAACTTGATTTCTATAGTGTAGAAGCAAACTTATCTTGGTTCATTAAGTGTAAGTCAGCTCGAAATCATATGAAAATGGGAGAAACCACCACGGTATTTCTAAAAGGGGGAAAATTAATGAACACAAAGATTAGTAATTAAACATGACACAAAAGGACAAAGATATATATTGATTGTAATACCATTGACCTATGATTGTGCGCATGTCATCCATGATGTAGTATTCTTCTTACATTGAAAGTTCCAAAACTAATGAAAACTTTTCCCGGTTCGAGCTTCTTTATGTATATTTTCGTAACTTTATATTGTTACTTGCAAAACATAGGTGTACTCCTCGAATTCGAAGTCATGGCTTCATTATGGTACAAATCTATATTATAAAATATATGTAGATTTACGTTTCATCCAAACTTAACAATTCCTTTGCCTTAGATTAAAACTTGTACGTATAGGTAACCAACCTTTGCCAATTGGCATGCAACACCTATAAGCTATCCAAAACTACTACATTTATATATCAAAGTCATGTACTGTTAACGGCAGTGGATGTAAGTAATGGTCATATTGTATATATGAAGTAATTTCTTTGATCTTTGGCAGTTTATTACATGTATGATTAAATTAATTTGTTCGTGTAAATTTAATCGATAAAAAAAATTGATCAAGTTGCATACAATAATTAAATGTTTCTCAAGTTTTCACATATATAACAATCAAATTAAGCAAATGAAAAGGGTCTGTCTAAAAATACAAGTCAATTCCCACTAACAACATCTTGAGATAAAATAATCAATAATTTTGTAATTTTTGCTGGAAAAATTGATGGGTGAGTTGTTTATAATTAGAAAAACGATTGGTCTTTTAATTCAATACATAGCTACCCTATTACCTACTCCATTATTTATCAAATTGCAGTATTATAAATAACTAGACAAGGAAAAGAAAAATACTGGAGAAAAGGGGCAGTTGAAAGAAATGGTAGAACGAGAATTGAACACGCTTTAGCCATTGGACCCTGAGTTGAAATCGCTGCGAATATTGCTTTTACCCTAAAATTATAGGGTAGTACCTTTCAGGATCCGAATTCACCTTTATACCTTGTAAATAATTTTGTTTAATGTTTAGCTTTTTCACCAGGTTTCATTTATCAAATAGTTTTAAATTTTTTTGCAAACGTCTTCGAATGCAATAATAGAATTGTGAAATTAGCCTAAATTCTTTTATTAGATTTAGCCCAAGCCTTTGTTGGGTTTAGCCCTTGGAAGCCCCTATTCTGTAAGGGCAATAAAAGAACACCGCAACAGATAAGTTCTTACAAACTATCTAAGCTGTTTGGTACGTATATTTCTGAAATTAAAGTAAGATAATACATTTATATATCGAAGTAGACGACGTTAATTATGATCAAAGGCAAATTAAATCTCTGCCAGGGTCTGTCGTCAACGTAGGAAAACGCAAAGGTCTCGAGTCTTAAACACAAAAAACGAGCAAACCAAACGAGTGAAAGATGACAGGGAAAGGGAAATAAGGTACGTAAACAGGAAAAGGTCACATGTTTTAGCCATCATCTGGTTTTAAATCGAAGGCAAATTATGGCCCCTGCAATGTTCAATACGCCAGGGTTAAGGCTAAAGTAGTTTCAACAAAATGGTTGCTAGCTCAAATGGTCGAGCAAAATCACTTGTTTGGGCCAAGGCTTCGGTTTAGCCCATAATGGAATTCTGAAAAATATTATGATCCTTCTAATTACAAATTACCCTAGTACTTATTTCTCTTGCTTCATTTCCTAATTTAATTTGTACCCTCTAATAGTTAATACTAGCACAAAAGCAAATATTCCATAACATTCTTTTCGGACTTATTCAGTTTAATAATTTTTTTTAAGAATTTAAGTTTTGTAATTCATTCACAAACCAGGGGGAAATCCAGTTTAATAATTGGGAGCTGATCAAGAACGGGCGCATGAAGGGTAATAACATTAAGAAGAAAAATTACAGATAGCATCCCTAGAAAATCACAGAGCCACTACTCAACTTTCTTCTCTTTATTCTCTTCTTTGACAATTTTATTCTTCATCTTCCTTATCACCTTCTCATCAAACCTCTCGTACAATCTTCTGAATTGATCCTTCAACCTCTCCCCACACCTCTTTATTTGGTCCCCATACTTCACATATATTAGAGGAACTGTCATGGCCGTCTTAATGCCTGCAAGAACCCGAACAACAAAAAGAAGAATGTTTCATTAGAAAAAGAGAAAGGGAGAGTGGCATGGTTATTGAGATTTTCAATTAGTTTAATTATTACCTATGTAAAGAGGTGTTAGCAAATCAAAGAAGCATCCAACATAGGAAAGTAACAACAGCCCAGCGACTGTTCTCGCTAATACCAACCAGTCTCCCTCAACAGTCACATGAAACATCCATCCTATCACTTCTTCGATGAATGTTCGACAAGTGTTTTCAATCTCCAAGGCAGTTTCCTCCGAGATTTCCAAATCGGACAAGTTTGGAGGCTCTCTAACACCACAAGGCAAAGCACACTTTGAACACTAATCCACATAATTTTTGTTTTCACGAAAGAAGAAGAAGAAAGAAGGGAAAAGATTCTTCCTTCTGGTGACATACAACAGGTCACAGTTTTCCATTGAAATCCTTCTTGTAGTTTTCCTGCAAAGGAAATCTGATCTCCTAATCAATGAGGAAAGGCTGCAAGGCCTGAGGCCTGTAATGTAAATTGCGTACTCATAGGCCCAAGTTACTCAGCATTTTGGAGACAAGCTGGCTTCGGCTCACTGCTCACACCTGCCTCTAGTTGAGAGCAGCCATCTCCAAAACCATGACTGATCCATTGAAAGAATACTCTTATTTTGGGCTTTTCTTTTCAGTACAGAGCAACATTAGAGGGAAACTAGTTAGGAGAGCAAATATTTTTTTTTTTAAAAAAAGATTATGATAACTATGTAGTTACAGGGATAAGAACAAAGAAAAAATACACTGATAACAGATATTGTTTACAAATAAAGAATTTTCAAAGATAATCTTTGTATTTATCTTTCATCAATTTTCAATTTCAATGATGAATCGAGGTGGGGGAAGTAATTGCATGGACCAGTGTAAGTGGGGGATATCCTTCATGCTTTCCATCATTACTATTACTGTCAATTGCTACCCAACTGTTTGTCCTCTTTAATTCATTCACGACCAAACACTATGATGAACACATTAACATTCAACTCCCATCTTTTCTTTTGTTTATTTTGGAGCTTAATTCTTGTTTATTATTTTCTCAAGTTATATATGGAGTACAATACAAAAGAAAAGAATGAGAGACGTGTAATTGCTAGGACTATGATGCTCCCTACTAATGTTAATGCTGCCTAGTAGTATTTGAAAGGCCATAATAACCAGAGGAATCTTGGTTTTGAGTTGGAAGTGGACAATGTCATCCTTTTTTTTTCGTTTATTGGCTTAATTTTTTGGGAATATACAATGCTAGCAATCATCAATGGACAATATTGTTGTTTATGCAAAAAAATTGAGCCTTTGATTTTAATCGATTTTAATCAATACAATGACTCGATTTAATAAGTTTTGAATTTAATTAGTTATTTGATTTGATTTATTATTTTGATTAAATTTTGATGTTTAAAATTTACAATCAAATTGACAAAAAAGACTATTAGTAATATACAATATTTTAAATATATATTATTAATATTTTATGTATAATATAAAATATTAAAAAATGGATCACACCCATCAAATATAAATCAGTTTCAATTATTTTTATTATAAAATTTAATTAATTTGATTTTCAAAATTTTAAGATTGAACTAATCAAATTACCTAAATACCCACTCTTAAGTTTTTGAATGGTTGAATTTAGTATTTACTCAATCTAAAAGTTTTCAAATTAAAATAAAATAAAGAGTGCGAAATCATAATTGAGAAAGGATTATCACGCAACCATTGTATAGTCAATGGTATAATACCTTTCGTATGAATAAAAAAACCAAACACAAGACAACATAATCAAACCAAAACCTTAAAAAGCGAATGTATCGGCACAGGTCATAGACAAAAGCGGGGCACTGTCGAATCCAAGGAATCACCACGAAATTTGGGGCAAAGCTAGCTTTGTTCACATTCAAGTCTTCCCCCACGCCTATCCGGCTGCACCACTTTTCATTATGGTGACTGAGCGGTGCGTCAGTGGGAAACCCGCGTGCCTCCCACCTCTTCGCCTCGAGTCATGCTCCAATCCGTTAGCCAACATTTCACGTGACAAACTCATTATTCATATATTTACTAGGCCCTCCTCCTCTCTCTCTCTCTCTCTTTCTTTCGACTTATATAGAATAATTTATGCATATATTTATTAATAAATGTCTTAAATGTTTTTATTTAATTATGTTTCCATATAAATTTATTCGAATAATTTTTTTGACCACAAAAGAAAAACCCCAACTATTTACTTCTACAAGATATTCTAGAGACTTGGGGTTTAATTATTTAACCTACACTAGCCCTACTTCCAGTACAATATTTGTTTACATTATTAACTTCCAATGAGGCATACAAATAAAATTCTTTTTCCGTCATTAAAAATTTATTTTTTTTATGTTTATAGAGATTAAAAGAAACTTTTAATTTTAATGTATTTTATATTAAAATTGAACGTTTTATAATATTGATGTTTAATATTTTTTAATACGAAAAATAAATTTACAATATAGAAAAAATAACAAAATTATTTTAAGATATCACAAAAAAAAAAGGATAAGAAAAAATAGAGAAAGGGAGTATCAATCTTAAAAAACTTATGAATTGGATTTTTGAAATTCGAAATTTGGGTTTTTAAGATATACTACTAATGATGAAATAAAAAAGAGAGATTGCGTAATTCACTTAATAAATAATAATATATGTTGAATAAATATAATGCATATGTTATATATTTCACATTGAAGAAACAAAACCTTTGACTAACATATAAAATTGGTTGACTCGACCTTATCAGTTTCTTGAATTATAATTTGAGTTGTGGGAGAGGAATGGAGGCAATGACCAGGGAGATATGGTTGCTGTGGAGCACATGTGCCCAAGTAGAAAAATTATATGGCAGGTTGAGCTGAAAAACCTGCTGAACCTTGCTCAAGCTTTAAGAAGCCAGCTCACATCCAGAAAAAACGCCCCCAACAACTCTAAAAAACAAGTGCAGACTTTCAACTTGCTTAACTGTATTACACCCAACTCCCACATAACAACACATTCCTAATAATTTCATACTCTTTTTATCCCATTGTTTACCCCAGGCAGATCAATGGGATGGTGACTTCAGAAATTGGATTTTAATGGCTGCCATTCACAATTAAAATGGGAAAAAAAAAACCAAAAGGATTTATGGACTGTCCGGTCTAAAGATACAAATTTCTGATTGAACCACTTGGGTTTCGGTATGCATGTGAGGGTAGTATTAAATTCATTTCTGCCTGTGACAGTCATAAAAATAAAACACCTCGAAAGCTAACCAAATCCAATTGCCATTATCTTCTGTACTACTAAAATTTAGTAAATGCAAAGGGGTTGGAAGATTCTAATGGTATTAAATATTTTCCATTGAATTAAGTCAGAATTGTTCTACTATTACTCTGTCAATGAAAGAAAAATTCTGGGAATACCCTTAATGTCCAAGAAATGGGGGGAAAGGAGAAAGGGCCAAGTAATAGTGGTAAACTGGTCCAACAAGACAGCTCATTTATCTTCAGGGTCAAAAGAAAAAAGGAAAAGAAAAAGCTATAATCAATGGCGAGATTACAGGGAGGCAATGTTTTAAATTTTTATTTTTTACAAAAAAAAAAGAGTGAAATAAACGTAAGCTGGAAGCAATTATCATAACGCGGAAACGCGTGAAATGCGCCGAAAATTAGCAAAACTCAAACCTTACAACCTTAGGAATCAAACAATAAATTTCTTTTTCCCTTTTATAGTTTGAGAAAAGGAAGTGTTAAAGCTACGATAATTTCACATTTTAAAAAACAAAACCCAATAGCAGGGACAGCCAACCAATATCTGGTGTAGCTTTTTCCCGCCTTGGGTTCTTATAAGAAGTCTGTACTTGTTCAGATTGTGAACTCAAAATAGTTCACTTTCCAGGGAGATAAGCTTCTCTTTCAGGCAAGATGGTGATGTATTCTGATACATAAATTCTGCCGGGTTTTGTTGTTTACTAACTAAACGATTCTTGGTTTGTTTATGTTCAGTGGCATTAAGGGAAGGAAAAAGAATATGGGAAAAGCAATCATGCTCCATTTGGTTTTTGGAGTTTTGGCTGTTTTGAGTGTGTCCCTGGTGAATGCTGAAGACCCTTACTTGTATTACACATGGACTGTCACTTATGGCACTCGTTCTCTTCTTGGAGTTCCCCAGCAGGTTGGTAATTAAGCTGGTTTTTGAGTGTTGGAGTAATGTGCTTGATGCGGATGTTATGAGGTTCTAAAAAGTTTTCATTTTTGTTTTTGGAAGGTTATCCTTATCAATGATCAGTTTCCTGGACCAAAACTTGAAGTGGTGACTAATAACAACATCATCTTGAATCTCATTAACAAGCTTGACCAGCCTTTCTTGTTGACATGGTTGGTTTCTCGCTCTCTCTCTCTCTTTGCATTGAAATCTTGATTCCCCTTGCTGTTTTTCACACCCTCAACTAATTAACTATCAATGGATCTTGGAAATAATGGAAAAACCCAGACTTGTCTTCTTCTTGTAAATTCACTTCATTTCAATTTTGTTGAACATATCAATGAAAAATAGTAGAGGAAAATATGCCTAAATTAGGGCGACTGGTGCATAGTTCCATTCAATGGAGGTCTTCTTTTTTCTTGTATTTCAATTATTAAGAAGTTTAACCTTCTAAAGTTTTATAATCTTGCCTTTTTTGCAGCTATCTTTTTTGGGTATTAAAATAGACTGATTCTTTTTGAAATTTTAAACACTAAATTTGCCATTATTTTCCTGTGTTCACTTGAATCTGCTCTTTAGAATCATGACATTGTGATAATGAGGACTTGTTTTAATCACAACAGGAATGGCGTCAAGCAAAGGAAGAACTCATGGCAGGATGGTGTTTTGGGAACCAATTGCCCAATCCCTCCAAACTCAAACTATACATACAAGTTCCAGGCCAAGGATCAGATTGGGTCTTACACATATTTCCCATCAACTCTAATGCATAGAGCTGCTGGAGGATTTGGGGCACTCAATATAAACCATAGAAGTGTGATTCCAATCCCTTATGCAAACCCTGATGGAGATTTCACTCTACTTGTTGGTGACTGGTACAAGACCAGCCATAAGGTTAGTTTGCACAGCTTTTGTTTGCCTCCAGAAGGTTAAGATTTTCCTTTTGCTTGCAAACCATTTTCTTCTTCCCCTGTTTTCCCTTCTCTTGACATCGTTCTTAAATTAGAAACAATAAGCTGGATAACTTTTATAAAAGGCTTGCAAGTTATTAACTGCTCAATTATCGTACTTGCAATGCCAAGGTAATCTTTCACGATATAAGAATTTCATTTGGGATTTGTCAATGTGACCAGCTCCACATGATTTAGCTTTTATGTTTTGAGCCAATTCTTATTTGGAATCTCTATCTAGTCCCTTCAAAAAGCATTACATTAGCCATTTAGAGCTTGATTCTTGTTATTATTCCCCTTTACCCGCATTGCTATGAAAAACTTTTGTGCAACATTTTATAGTTGAGATTATGTTGGAGATTAGACAAAAACTCGGAAACTAACTAGAGGGTTGAGTGGCTGTCTCAACTTAGTTCCTGCTGCTCGAACTTGTCATGCTGTGCCATTTGTAAAAACCAACGAGTATTTATGTGTACAATAATGCTAAAAAAAAATAAAGTTTTAAAGCTGCATTTTCATAGAAGGGCTTCTTGCCTTGTGTTCTTCACTCATTATATATTGTTTCCTCTTTTGCAGACATTGCAGCAAACTTTAGACTCAGGAAAATCTCTGCCCTTTCCTGATGGAGTCCTTATAAATGGCCAGACTCAAACAACCTTTAGTGGAGATCAAGGTCATCCTTAACTTTGACACCTATCATCTTTTTACCAATCAAGTTTCATCGCTTAATTCATAGCATTTTTATTCATTTATTCAAGACAATTCTGTTGTGAAATTTTCTCATAATTTTTTTTTCCAATAAAGTTTCATGCCTTTACCAAACAAGTTTTATTTGTGGTGGTTTCAGGCAAAACTTACATGTTTAGGATCTCAAATGTTGGATTATCCACCTCACTGAACTTCAGGATTCAGGGCCATACAATGAAGCTAGTTGAGGTTGAAGGATCTCACGTGATACAGAACTTATATGACTCTCTTGATGTACATGTGGGCCAATCTGTAACTGTCTTGGTAACCTTGAATCAGCCACCAAAGGACTACTACATTGTTGCATCCACAAGATTTACTAAGACTGTTCTGACTGCAACTGCAGTTTTGCACTACACAAACTCACAGACCCCGGTTTCTGGACCCTTGCCAGCTGCTCCTGCATACCAATTTCATTGGTCAATGCAGCAGGCAAGAACATATAGGTACTAGTCGATGGAATATCATATGACTCTTGTGGTTTGATGCACTACTTGAATCCAATTTAGAGTAAAAATGATCTTATTTGACTCTTTTTCCTTCATTTTGTTGCAGGTGGAATTTGACATCAAATGCAGCCAGGCCTAATCCTCAGGGTTCATTCCATTATGGGAAGATAACAACAACTAAGACCATTGTCTTGGCCAACTCGGGATCTTTAATAAATGGAAAGCTGCGTTACACAGTGAATGGTGTCTCCTTTGTTAATCCTGATACCCCTCTGAAACTTGCTGATTATTTCAACATCCCTGGAGTTTTTAGCATGAGTTCCATCCAAGACCTTCCTTCTGGTGGTGCTGCAACTGTCGCTACCTCCGTTATGCCAACTTCTCTCCATGATTTTATTGAAGTTGTCTTTCAGAACAACGAAAACACCATGCAATCTTGGCATCTTGATGGTTATGATTTTTGGGTTGTTGGGTGAGTCACAATGTCCTGCTCTTTGTTTTTTCTTCTTGTTTTCAGATGGCTGGACTGGTTCTTATCTTTCCAATTACAATTATACAGTTTCGGCTCTGGACAGTGGGCACCAAAAAAGAGAAGAACCTACAATCTAGTCGATGCTCTTACAAGACACACCACTCAGGTAACCCCCACATCAAGGACCAAAAACAAAACGATGTTCTTTTTATTTTGGGAGGTTATGCCTCTACATTAATTATCACTACTACTGATAGCTCTTTGGTCTGTTGTCATGTTTGGTAGGACTTAGGAGCCATGTCTTCATGTTTTCGCTTTGGATTTCTTGAAAAACAATTAAATTCTTCACCCTTCTACTCTCATTAGCATGATAACAGTCTTTCCAGTGGCCCCTTTGAGTCATCTCAGTTCATTCTTTCAAGCCATTTCTGTAAATGATCTTTTCCTGCTACTAATTCTTTCATTTACATTTTGGCAGGTATATCCAAATTCTTGGACCGCCATATTGGTCTCCTTGGACAACCAGGGCATGTGGAACATGAGGTCTGCGATGTGGGAAAGGCAGTATCTTGGGCAACAAGTTTACCTGAGAGTCTGGACGTCTGTTCGCAGTCTTGCTAACGAATATGACATTCCCTCCAATGTCCTACTCTGCGGCAAAGCTGTTGGACGTCACCTTTAGTTTTTGATTAAACATCCATATCGAATCTGCTTGCGGTCATGAGAGTTTGACTACGGAGAAAATAGATGACAGAAAAGAGCAGTGGATTGAAATATTTGGCCTTTTCATTTGTATATCTTAGAATCGTTAGATAAATGTATCCATCCATTGTCTTACTCTATTAGCTCCGAGGGCTTGAATTATATTCTGAAAAAAATTATTGAGGTTTTATTCATTTTAAATCGAATTGCATCAAGCATTTGGTGCTGCTGTATCCAAGTTAAGAAGGATCATTTGGATGTATTGACGCCCAAGCATATCTACCATACGCTCACATTCTTGACGGTTAAACTGAAAACATTGGGTAATTCTTGAATTGTAAATACAAGGAGATATGATTCCATAAATATGTAATAAAGAACTAGTGAAACAAAGTCTTGGCGGTGCTGCTGGCTTAGCCATCCGCTGATTTTGGCGGGATTTATTTGTATTTAATGGGTTTATTTCATTGGGCTTTAGGCTTTTGGCAGGCTGGCCAGGTGGCTCCTGGCTCGCAGCATCATGCGGACAATGGTCTATTAGTTAGTATATAGAGAAGTGGGCTCGGTTTACTCGTTTTGGGAATTTCATGGGCCCAGCCTACCTCTCGATGTTATAGCTCAAACTCTGCATCAACATCGACTATAATCTTCATGGATGGCTTAAACTGCTCAGCAACAATACAGTGTCAGTATTTAATTATGGAGATTAATGAGCAATACCTATTTAATTTTGCATGCTTTTAAACAATTTAAGTTAGCAAAGATCATACATTTTATTCATTCCAAAGGAAAAAAAATAATTTGACAAAAAGGAAAAAAGCCATTTTTGGAGATGTTCAAAGATTAATTAACACCTTCACATCTCACAAATAGGTAGATTTACAGTTTGTTTCTAAGTCCAAAACTGTCTATGTGCTGTGCCTGGTGTACACTAACAAGAATGTGTGAGATTCGTCATGGACTCATGGGGCACATGCTGAGAATTTAATCCTCACGTGTGTTGGAATTCAGCAGGGCTAACTTCACGCACGATTTTATTCCCCTGAACCAGGAGTAATGTCACCTCGCATTCCCCTTTGCCAGATCTGTCCTTGGGATCCTTTTTCATGTCTGAATTCTGATTCTCTGAACCAATGGGGGTGACTTGTTTATCAAAACACTCACTAGTTGACTTTGCTATATTCAATCCTTCTTTTTTTCTTTTTTCTTTTTAAAAAAAACAGAGATATTCCTAGCTAGCTTGTACCAGATGGTACCATCTACAGGCTTGCAACCTTTTTAACATAAATCTGAATTAATCATTAATTTTTTTGACTCTAGTCCAAATTCAGCTCTAAATTTTTAAGTAATGAATATTCATCTCATGTGCTTGATCTTACAACAGCTATCATAAATTCTTGCTTAATTATCTCTTGACCAAAATTATTTTCTTCAATTTGATCTGTATGGGTTTTAGTGATCTATTGCAAAACCTTGATCTATTGTAAGTGAAGAGATGAAAAGAGAAAAATGTAAGCATCCTACCTGTAGTCAACATCTAATGTTATCCTGCCAAGCCCCAGCTCATCAATCAAATGTAAAACAAATTAATCTCCATCAAATTATAATAAAAAGGTTTATAATAAAAAGGTTTATTGAGTTGAAGACCCTTCCATTTACTTGTTGCAGCCATAAGGGATGAGTGAAGTATTTGAGAAGGCAGCATGTGGATCCTGATGGAAAACTTGATTAGTCACACAACTGCATGTGCTGCTGCTGAGATTGACTTTAATTAAATTTGTTTAGATATAATTACTGAATATAACAAGCTAAGGTCATCATCATCCTTAATTTTTTGGTAATAAAGAAATTGCATCCGCGTTCAATTTAAGACCTTTAATTATATTTGGATATGCAAGAATAAAAATAAAAACATGAATATGTCATCTTAATTAATTTGTGAATTGCAATACACTATGAAAAAAAAAATCATACTGAGACATATCATCAATATCAAAAGCATTATAATTTGATATTTAATAATTAAATTATAATGTCATTAAAATATTTTACTTCATGAGTAGTCAGGGTAATTTTGTATTCTGAGATTAAGTAATCTAGTATTTCATAAAGAGACTAGTCGAATTCACAAAAAAAAAAAAAAGGAAGATTTTTGGATTGAACTGGACGGCTTACCAATAGAAATAAATAATTTAACTATGAGAGTGATCATAAATTTACTTAATATATAATATTAAATTATGAAAGAAAGTTGAAATAAGAGTAAAAGAAATATTAGTTCATCTAACACCCTTAGCCACCCATAAGTTTTGTTCCACCATGATAATATTTTTTTAATATAAATAATTAAATTATTTGTAAGCAACTTATCATCTATTTTATTTCAAAATCTTATCTTTCTCAATATAAATGATTAAAAAATTAATAAAATCAATATCTAATATTTTTATTT
>NW_018397255.1:1882004-1959297 GCF_002168275.2 Theobroma umbraticum | reverse complement strand
AAGTTTATAATATTAAATATTAAATTATAATGTATAAAATATAAATACGATATACAGAATTAATAATTTCTTCTTATACTCAAGATAATTTTTTTAACTAAATATAAAACGTAAAGCACATTAAAAACATATACTCAAGATAATTTTTTCTTATATAATTGGATTAATAAAAAATAATATATTAGTAAAATTTTAAACAATAAACAATAATGCAATACTAGAACTTATATTTGAAAATTTCATATATAATAATTTTTTAATTTTTAAAAATTAAAATCATTAAAAGTAAAATTCACATAATAAAAAAAAATCATGATAAGTAGGAGATATAGCCTATATAACAAAAAAAAAGAGAATATAGTTGATGATTCGTAAAAATTTTTTAAAAAAATCTATAGAAACTTAAAATATATGAGTAAATAGAATATAATTAAAATAAATAAATAAATATAAATAATAATAATGTAAATAAAAAATTAAATAAAAATTTTATCTATTTATAATTTCACAATATAAGGATAGAAAAGAAAAGAAGAAAATATGGGTGAAAAAACTTAAAATATTAAAAAATTTTAAAAATTTGAATAAAATTAAATGAGACTTGTAAAGTTATTTTATTATTTTTTTAATTATTATAATTATTTAATAAAAATATTTTAAAAATCATTAAAAAATATATAATATATAAAAAATTTCGAAAGACCACCCAATTACAAAGGGATGCTCCGCCCCTGATGCTACCCTGTCTTTGTGTCACGGGCCACAGTCCAGACCCACCAGGAGGCCCAAGAATGACATAGTCCGACCCGCCAGGAGGCCCAAAGAGGGTGCCAGCCCACTAGACCCATGTAGGGGGGGGCTGCTGGAAAATTCAAATTTCCCTCCCAACCGAATTTCTAGAACCTTCCAAAACTTTGGAGGGAAATCTTTTGGGGGGGAATACTTTGAATTGAAAACTTTGGAGGAAATCTTTTGGGGAGAATACTTTGAATTAAAAACTTTGGAGGAAAAGTGGGTGGGGACCTTGGCTATAAATAGCCCCATCCACCATTGTGTAAATCACCATTTTTGCATCCATTCTTGCATCCTTTGTATTTCAATTCATTCCATATAGAGAGTTTAGTTTTTCTCTAGCATTCTCTTCCCATTTTTCCTTCCTTGTTTATGCAAGCTTGCTTGCCGGCTTAAAGCCATTGTGCGGGTGTTGAGCGCTTGTCGGGTGAATAAGGCTGACTTGGGTTCTACTGCCGAGCTAAGGGCTGAATCCAAGGCCGCACGAAGGTGGTCTTAAGAATCGCCCCGTGACAGTTGGTATCAGAGCCGTTGCACTCCAAGTGTTCGACAGAATTCCCAGAGTGTTGCGATCCAGGTGTTCGACAAATTCCAATCCAAGTGGGAAGTGTCTGCGACCCAAGTGCTCGACGAAATCCCAAAGCAAGTAGGAGGTGATGAAAGGAAGGAATGGCTACCAGTGGATCAAGCATGCCGGAGGAAACTCTCGAGGTTAGAGAGACGCGTGCTGGTCGGAAGGCAAAATCTACCTCACGAGACCCGATCCCTGGGCTGGATGCCAGGCTATCAAGGGTGGAGGTGACTGTGGGCGAGACCCGTGACCGCCTCGATGTGCAGGAGGAGCACATGGAAGAGCTTCATGCTCGGGACGAGGAATTCAAAGGAGAAGTCCAATTGATGATGAGGGAGACCTTTGAGACGGCCATGGAACGAAACGCCCAACTGGCGAGAGAAATGGAAGCCTTGAGGCGGGAGCTGGATGAATTGAAGGAGGAAGTGCGGACAGCAAGGGCCAATAGTGGCCGAGAGGCTGCCGCACACACAGAAGTAAGGCTAGATGTGCCTAAGCCGAGAGAATTCCGAGGCCGGAGGGATGCCAAGGAAATAGACAACTTTCTCTGGGGGCTTGAGCAATACTTCAAAGCCACTGGGATCGTGATGGATGACCGCCGAATCATTGCGGCATCCATGTATCTGGGAGATACAGCACTGCTTTGGTGGAGGAGGCGGTGCGATGATAGGCTCGGTGGAGCACCGGTACTCACGTGGGCAGATTTCCAGCGGGAGTTACGCCAGCAATTCTACCCCGAATACGCCATGGATGAGGCGAGGGGCAAGCTGCGTAGGCTGGTCCAACGTGGGGAGATCCGGGACTATGTGAAGGAGTTCAGCGAGCTGGCCCTTCAAGTGGGGGATCTAGGGGAGAGGGAGGCCCTCTTCACCTTCATGGATGGTTTGAAACCATGGGCCAAGCAAGAGTTGCAAAGGCGAGGCGTGCAAGACCTCACTCGAGCCATGGCAGTGGCTGAAAGCTTGGTAGATTACTCCCGAGCCGACAAGGACAAACCTACGCCATCCAAGCCAAAGGATAAAGGTAGGGGATGGGCGGATAAAAATAGGCAGTACAAAGATAAGGGCTGGGCGGACAGAGATAACCAGCCTAAGGATGGTGGCGAGGGCAAGCCACAATCAAAATGGAGAGGTAATTCTACCTCAAAATGGAGATCTTTCAGAAACAAGGAGGACCAACCGACGGGTTGCTTCTTGTGTGACGGACCACATCGGGTCCGAGATTGCCCAAAGCGCACCAAGCTAGTGGCGATAGCCTCGGAGGAGGAGCCACAATCAGACCAGGCAGCGCGATTGGGCTCAGTGCTGCTGGGGCAGTAAGCAAGACGAGTAGTCGAGCCAAGGGGCTCATGTATGCTGATATGATCATAGCAGGACAATCGGTGGAGGCACTGGTGGATACGGGCGCTTCTGAACTCTTCGTGTCCGAACAATGTGCTGCTAACCTAGGCATCAAATCTAATAGCGCAGGCGGCTGGGTAAAAACTGTGAACTCTAAGAGAGTGCGCACAAAGGGCATTGCCAGGGGATCGATGTGCAACTTGGCCAGTGGCATGGAGCTGTGGACATTGAGATCATCCCGATGGATGATATGATGTAGCCGTGGGGATCGGCTTCCTAGACAGAGTCCAAGCTGTGTCTCGGTGCCGCACAACGATTGCATTTGCATCTTGGATCAAAAGGGGCAATGCGTAGTGCCAGTCAGACGAGGACGTACTCAGCCAACAAAAACATTGTCTGCCATGCAGCTAGCCAAGGGCATGCGCAAAGGTGAGCAGACATTTGCTGCGGTGCTGAGTCTAGAAGACACCCCCGGCAATATAATAAAGGCACCGGTAGAAGTCCTAGAGGTGCTGGAGGAATTCCAAGATGTAATGCCTCCTAAGCTGCCAGGCCACTTGCCTCCCGCACGAGAAGTGGACCATCATATCGAGCTGGTGCCAGGGGCACAGCCGCCCGCCAAGGCACCATATCGGATGGCGCCTCCCGAGCTAGCAGAACTGAGAAAGCAGCTTAGGGAGCTTATTGACGCTGGATTTATCAGGCCATCCAAATCCCTTTCGGAGCTCCCGTATTGTTTCAGAAGAAACATGATGGGTCTTTAAGGCTATGCATCGACTACCGAGCTTTGAACAAGCTCACGGTCAAGACAAGTACCCGATCCCACTTATAGCTGACTTGTTCGATCAGCTGGGAATGCGCGCTGGTTTTCAAAGTTGGACTTACGATCGGGGTACTACCAGGTGAGGATAGCTGCGGGGAGACATATCCAAGACGGCTTGCGTAACTCGCTATGGGGAATACGAGTTCTTGGTTATGCCATTTGGATTAACCAATGCACCAGCAACATTCTGTACTCTGATGAACAAGGTATTACAACCCTTCCTTGACAAATTCGTAGTTGTATACCTTGATGATATTGTTGTCTATAGCCACTCATTACAAGACCATGTTGAACACCTACGGCTTGTTTTTGAGGCCCTTAGACAGCATGAGCTATTCGTGAAAAGGGAAAAATGTTGCTTGGTTTGCATGAGGTGCCATTCTTAGGGCACATTGTGGGGGATGGCAGAATCCGGATGGACCCGTCCAAAGTAAGTGCTATCCAGGAATGGGAACCGCCTGCCAAGTAAGGGAGCTAAGATCCTTCCTTGGGTTAGCCAACTACTACCGCCGGTTGTCAAAGGATACTCAAGCATTGCGGCACCACTAACGGACATGCTGAAGAAAGGCCGGGTGTGGGAATGGAATGCCGCAAGCCAACATGCCTTTGATCAGCTAAAACAGGCAATGAGTGAACAACCGGTGCTGAGATTGCCGGATCATTACTGCCGTACGAGGTACATACGGATGCAATGACTTTGCCATTGGCGGGGTACTAATGCAGAGTGGCGCATCCAATCGGCGTATGAAAGCCGAAAACTACGATACCGAGAGACGGTACACGGTTCAGGAAAAGAGATGACGGCAGTGGTGCATTGCTTGCGATTATGGCGGCACTACTTATTGGGGCCAAATTTGTAGTGCGGACTGATAATGTGGCCACATCCTACTTTCAAAGCCAAAAGAAGTTAACCCGAAACAAGCCAGATGGCAAGACTTTTTGGCAGAGTTCGATTATGAGTGGAGTATGAGGCAGGCAAGGCTAACTCCGTGGCTACGCCTTAAGCAAAGGCTACACTGGCTGCATCAGTGAAGTGCGCACAGAGCTGCTACCTCTCATTCGGGATGGCATGGCAAGCGACCCGACCGCGCAATCCATACTGGAGCATGCCACGGTAGGCAAGACAGGCGGTTTGGGTAAAAGAGGGCTAGTATACACCAAGGGCAATAGGCTCTATGTTCCGCAGCATGGGGCGCTTGCGAAACACAGCTATTGAAAGAATGCCACGACAGTCCGTGGCAGGGCATCCGGGGATGCATCGGACGATGGCATGGTAAGCGCCAGTTATTACTGGCCTAGAATGGAAGATGACATTGAAAGCTATGTGCGGACCTGCTTGGTGTGCCAACAAGACAAGGTTGAGCAGCAGCGACCAAGGGGATTACTCAACCCACTGCCAATACCAGAAAAACCATGACAGCGTAAGCATGGATTTCAATGGGTGCCCAAGGCAGATGGGTTCGGTAGCATTATGGTGGTGGTGGATAGATTTTCGAAACATGCCACCTTTATAACAGAGCCTCAAAAGACAGAAGAAGCACAAGTTGTTCTTAAAGAACATTGTCTAACTGGGGCGTTCGCACACCATCATCAGCGATCGGGATGGCCGATTCACGGGAAAATTCTGGACGGAATTATTAAAGCTGTTGGGGTCTGAATTGTGCTTTTCCACCAGCAACCACCCACAAGACGGATGGACAAACCGAGCGGGTGAATGCATTGCTGGAGCTCTACTTAAGGCACTTCGTGAGGGCACGCAGTCCGACTGGCCAAAGTGGCTTGACATAGCACAATTCTCGCATAACCTACAGCGCAGCGAGTCCACCGGTCAAAGCCCGTTCGAAATCGTGATTGGACAACAGCCCCACACACCAAGTGCCATTGTCGTGGGCTATACAGGTGTCGCACCAGCGGCATACAAAACCGCTAGGGGCTGGGAAGAGCAGCGGGACTTAGCTCGAACGTGTCCCACAAAGCTGCAAAAAGGGCAAAGAAGTGGGCAGATCAAACCCGACTGGAAGCTCACTTCAGCGAAGGGGACTAGGTGATGGTGAAGCTACACCTTATTTTGAGGAACAAGAGGCTTGCACAAGGGCCTTGTTGAAAGGAACGAGGGCCCATATCGGGTAATCAAGAGAATCGGCCAGGTGGCATACAAGTTGGACTTGCCGCTCAAGCCAAAGGTGCATCCTGTATTTCATGTCAGCATGCTGAAGCCTACCATGCAGATAAAGAGGACCCTAGCCGAAGGGTGAGCAACAGGGCACCAGTAGGCATTCGAGCAACGTACGACAAAGAGGTAGAAGAAGTGCTGGCCGATAGAGTACTTCGACGAAAGCATCACATGCCTCAACATCAGTACCTGGTGAAATGGAAGGGATTGCCCGAGAGTGAAGTTAGTTGGGAGTCTGCAGAAGATTTGTGGCAGTTCCAAGATTGGATTAACGCCTTCCACACGGCAGCGAGGACGCTGCCAGCTTAGGTGGGGGAGGGTGTCACGGGCCACAGTCCAGACCCACCAGGAGGCCCAAGAAGTGACATAGTCCGGACCCGCCAGGAGGCCCAAGAGGGTGCCACGACTAGACCCATGTAGGGGGGCTGCTGGAAAATTCAAATTTCCCTCCAAACCGAATTTCTAGAACCTTCCAAAACTTTGGAGGGAAATCTTTGGGGGGAATACTTTGAATTGAAACTTTGGAGGGAAATCTTTTGGGGGAAATTTTGAATTAAAAACTTTGGAGGGAAAAGTGGGTGGGGAACCTTGGCTATAAATAGCCCCATCACCATTGTGTAATATCATTCCATTTTTGCATCCATTCTTGCATCCTTTGTATTTCAATTCATTCCATATAGAGAGTTTAGTTTTTCTCTAGCATTCTCTTCCCATTTTTCCTTCCTTGTTTATGCAAGCTTGCTTGCCGGCTTAAAGCCATTGTGCGGGTGTTGAGCGCTTGTCGGGTGAATAAGGCTGACTTGGGTTCTACTGCCGAGCTAAGGGCTGAATCCAAGGCCGCACGAAGGTGGTCTTAAGAATCGCCCCGTGACATTTGTCTTCGGTTCTTGCTTCGTTTACATGTGAGCATTGAGCAACGACGACCGTTTCCTACTTTACTTGGAACAGAGTCTCTTCATTAAAACCCATTTCTCTATCCGCGTTTCGTTTGGATTAATTTAATTCCGGAAGTCGAATCGATTAACTTCTTGGCAATGACTTATGATCCGAGCTCGGCTGCGCCGTTCCCGCTTCTCTAGATCTTCCTTCCCCTCCCGCCACAGCCGACGTTTCCAAATCCGAAATGATTAAAACAGAGAAATACAAACGGAAATAGAAAAATTAATATATAATTTTTTTTTAAAAAAAATCTCTCATTGGAGGGTTCTGCTTTTTGCAAGAAGTTCTAGTCAAATTATCAAGTTGGCAATAGTTTCAGCTGAAATGAGTTGTGAAAGCTTGTTGGAGTTGAGCATGAAGTGCGCCGCAAAAGAGCTTTGCATGCATTGTTGTCGTGTCCATGCTGGTGTTTGCATCATCTTCGTTCCCAATATATAATAACTAAGGCTGTGTTCCATGTTTATACACGACTCTGACAAAGTCTCATCCTCGTCCACTTCCATTTCTGGGGGAAGACTTGGAATTCTTGGTAGGTCTCTCCTCTTTGAATATAGTTCAATTTTACGTTCAAAGATACAAAATCAAGTTAGGAATACGAGAAATATATCTATGAAGTTCATCGTGTTTGTCCTTTCTTTGTATATCTTCAGGGCACGAAGACTAAATTGGGGGAGCAAACACTTCAGATAAAACATGAGAGAGGCCGTTTTCCTTCAATTTTTACTTGGAATATTGGCTTGCTTTATTGTCTTCTGCGCCAATGCAGAAGACCCATATAGAGACTATACTTGGGTTGTCACATATGGAACACGGGCTCCTCTTGGTGTTTACCAAAAGGTTTGTTTCTATCTCCAAGCATCAATTTTTGTTTTGGAAAGAACAATGTTCATCAAACACAGGTTTGCTTTTACAGGAATTCTATTTTTTTTTTTGAAAGTTAGGGTTCATTCGTAGAGAAAGAAAGTTCATGTACAAACAGATGAGGGTCAAAGGCTGCAAAGAGTACAGTCTTAACCCTCTGATCACATACTGATTGACAAAAATATCAAACAAAAATACTTTGCCCTTTAAACCATTCACCATCGCATTTACATACAGGGATTCTAATTAAGCAGAACTTTTCCTCAACATTTGCAGGTCATTCTTATTAATAATCAATTTCCTGGACCTCCAATTGAAGCTGTGACTAATGACAACATAATTATAAATGTCATCAATCAATTAGATGAACCCTTCCTCGTTACATGGTTAGTGCTCACCTTCCTCCTTAATTACTACACGATTGGAAGCTTCTTTACTGACGTATGCATATGCTATTAATTCTCATATTCGTGATCAAGGTTTATAACCAAGATTTTGTTGTGGAAATTAGGCATGGAATTAAACAGAGGAGGACCTCATGGCAAGATGGTGTGCTTGGGACCAATTGCCCAATCCCTCCCCACTCAAACTGGACATACAAATTCCAGTTGAAGGATCAAATTGGAACCTTCATGTACTATCCTTCAACTTTACTGCACAGAGCCATTGGTGGTTTTGGGGCTCTCAATGTTATGCAAAGGTCTGTGATCTCAATCCCATACCCTGCACCTGATGGAGAATTCACTGTGCTTGTTGGTGATTGGTACAACGCTGGCGACAAGGTATGCTATCTTTCAATTATAAGAGCTCTACGGCTCCAATTGTTATGCATGTGAGATAATGTTCTAACTAAAACACATTTTTACAGGCCTTGAAGGAAAGGCTGGATTCAGGCTTGGGTCTTCCTCTTCCAGATGGCCTCCTTATTAATGGTGTCCGTAGATCTTATACTTTCACTGGTCAGAGAGGTAATTATGCTCATCAAGTCCTTTAGCTAGCCTTTTGCTTTCTTAGGCTAAACAGAGGATTCAGTATAAATCTATGCTAAATATTTCTTGGATTTTTGCTTAATTACAGGGAAAACATACAAGTTTAGGATTACAAATGTGGGTATATCAACATCAATCAACTTCAGGATCCAGGGTCATCCAATGACTCTTATTGAAGTTGAAGGAAGTCATAGTCTGCAGGAGCTGTACGAGTCCATTGATATTCATGCCGGTCAATCTGTAGCGGTTTTGGTTGAATTACTAGCGTCGGTTAAAGACTACTACATTGTGGCTTCCACCCGTTTCACAAAGCCTATTCTCACAACTACCGGTGTTCTTCGCTATGAGGGTTCCCACACTCCAGCCTCTTTGCCATTGCCTATAGGCCCAACTTTTCAAGTTCACTGGTCCATGAAGCAAGCCAGGACTATCAGGTAGTCGACCATCGATCTTCCAGGAATATCTGTTTGCTCTTTACATATGCAAATAATTGCTAATCATGCACCGTAACGTTCTCCCATATTTGTGTTTTTAGAACGAACTTGACAGCAAATGCAGCCAGGCCTAATCCTCAAGGTTCATTCCACTATGGGACAATAAAGGTTGTGAGGACACTTGTTTTGGCTAATGCAAAAGCCAAGATAAATGGTAAATTGCGGTATGCTGTTAACGGGATATCCTATGTGGATCCAACCACTCCATTGAAGCTTGCAGACTGGTTTAACATCCCTGGTGTCTTCAAATTAAATTCGATCAAGGATGTTCCTACTTCAGGCCCTGCAGTCCTCGGCGTCTCTGTATTTGGAATCACCCTTCATGACTTTGTTGAGATTGTCTTCCAGAACACCGAAGCCGCCATCCAGTCATGGCATCTTGATGGCTCTAGCTTCAATGTTGTAGGGTATGCTTCTGTACATTCTGTATTTTTTTTGAGTTTGCTCTCCCAACTCTCATGAGGGTCACCATACTTGGAGATCATTATTCAGACCTTGCGACCAAATAATCAGAAAAAAAAAATTCATTACTTAATTTTGCTAAAGAAGAAATCTTTCACAATATTGGAATGTAATTCTTAATGTACTTTAGCTCAGCAATTTAGGAGTTTAATTACTTTTATGGAGCATTAATCATTTAACATGTTCTTTTTTTGAAATTTCAGATATGGTTCTGGCCAGTGGAAACCTGACTCAAGGAAACGCTACAACCTGGTGGATGCAATTTCTAGACACACTGTTCAGGTAATTGAGAGCAATTTATACAAAATAAGGGCTTGGAAATGTGGAGTCTTTAATCTTGAATTCATGAAAAATAGAACACATTAACTTAATTAGCAAAACTCCTGGTAGGTATATCCAACTTCCTGGACCGCAATCCTGGTGTCACTGGACAACAAAGGTATGTGGAACCTGAGGTCGCAAGACTGGTCCAAGAGGTACCTAGGCCAGCAATGTTATCTCAGAGTTTGGAGCAACGAAAAAAGCCTGTTTACTGAGACTGGCATTCCTCCAAATGCTCTACGTTGTGGCAAGGCCGCTCACTTATAGAAACAATATTCTCATTGGTGTAATTTATTTGTCTTCATCAGCTAATTCCCTAAATTTTCCCCTTCGATTTCAGTTACGAGGGTGTGATTGTTAGGAAGAGAAAAAAAATGGGGGGAAGTTAGGCTTCAAAAGAGGGCAAGCAAAAATTATAGATTTGTTGTGGTAGCTTGATTACTTTCTATCGTAATCACAATAAACATTTTCCTCCTCAATCTTTGTGGCATGCTGTTCCTCAATATTTCATGGCCCATGTGATGCTTGAAAAGCAAGTTTCATCCAGTCAATAGCCAGCTCATTCAACTGATAAATATGCTGCGTGAATATGCACCCAAGTTTGACAAAGTATAGCACTCAATTTTCAATTGATTCTGCCGCAAACTCAGAGCGCATAGTGTTTCCATCCGTGATTGACAAAGCTAGAGATCTGCTAGTAAAAAGAAGTATGGTTTGAATGATGATGAAAATGACCAACAGCAATCATCAGATTGTAGCGTAATTTGCACAAATAGGACCTATAATTGGTACACATCTTTGCCATAATCATTAGCTAAAGCCATGTTGTTTGGTGAGGGCCGCTTGAGAGATTACGGCATACGAAACTGAGGCTCTCTCTCTCTTTTTGTATGGTTTTGAGATAAAATGTTAAACAACAAAGTAGCTAACAGTCAACCAATAAGTGCTTGGCTCAATCCATTAATGCGTTTATCTTGACAGTAAGGAATTTTAATTCAAGCACCAGTGTAAACTCCTCGACAAGATGAGTAAATATATATTTGCATCCTAGCATGAGAGTTAGAGCAGTTTGTCCGTTTCAATATTTCATTTGAAAAAAAAAAAAAACTAACAGTAACCGACCTGCTAAATGACAAATGAGAAACAAAAAGAAATTCTAATTTGGCGTCCATCTGTATAATCCTACAAATGTAGTTTTCACCCCAGCTATAGAGGAAGGGAAGACCTTATCCTGAATATAGGATTCTAGCAATGGGAACAATGTGTTTATTATACTCGGCAGAGGGATGACACTAGATGAGGAGTCCCTAGAGAGCTTAGATCACAAACATTAATTGGAAGATTTATGACACCTAAAGGTCATAAGAAATCAAGTTTCAGAGGGAAAAGCAAGAAAGCTCCAGCCCATGTCGCCTTGCATGCGGAAAGTATCTATACCCTATCTCTCCAAAAAATTGAACGAAATGTTAAAAAAAGTGAAGAAGTACGGGCTTGAAATTATTTAAAAAGAAATAAAAAAGGGAGTGAAGGGAATAAAACTGAAGGCTAGTCTCCAGAGTAGCAGGCAAGGGCGGACACCAACTCTTTAGCATAAGGCTGCAGGCGGAATCCTCCTTTCCACTGCGAGAATCAAATTGCTGTTTACGGAAACTCTTCCCAAAGACTGCTTTGAAACTTCTTTCATCACTTTCTCATAACAAAACAATTAGAGAATCTTCAATTTCATATGCAACCCACCAGTTCATGACACACCTCCACCAGTCTCTCAGTTTTATACAAAAATTAGAAAAAGAAACCATAAAGTTTTTGAGTTAACCAAAATAAAAAAGTTGTAGCCATGTGTCTGTCTATTCTCTTTCAATTTGTGTGGTTGTGGTATTCTTTTTTTAGTCTCAGAAACTACAGGAAAGCAACTTCACTATACTTTCATTGTCTTAACTCTTTAAGTTGAACTTGAACCCTTTTACACACCTGGCTAAGAAATTAAGCTCCAGTCCATCTGTAGAAGGAATCTTAGAGGACAAATTAACGATGGTATTCTATGTCAAAGGTTACAATTTTCAACATGGAGCGTTGAAAAACACCTAACATTTTCCATCTTTTTACTTCCTTCTTCATCCTTGGTACACTTTCATAAGTTAATTAAACACACCTTAAAGCACACTTAAACGAGACAAGAAGAAGAAAAAGAGAAAAGAATTGAAAAGAAAGAAACAACCTGATGCTAACCTACAGCCATATTAATATACCAGAAGGCAGACAGCTAACAGAAGAAGCGACAACATTAGCATATAAAAAGGTGAGATAAAATGAAAGAGAAGTTTAAAAAAAAAAAAAGGGTTCTTTAAGGATATGCACCATTGGTTGTTGGAAGATCAGACCATGATGATGAAAATACCGGATTCCAGTAACCCAATTCTCCTCCGGCTACAGGAGCTGACTCCAAAATGGATGAAGAAGATGAAGAAGAAGCCACATTGCTTAGAACTACCGCTGAGCTATCAGAGTAATAACTTGCTGATGATTTGAGTCTTTGATACAGTTCTTGAATCCCTGTGCTTTGAACTTCACCTGGTAGGAACCCATTGTTCTGTTGGTGCTGTTGAGCTTGGTGTTGACTGTTTTTCCAGAAAGGGCTGCAAAGTCCAAGAGAAGGAACCTGGCTAAGAGGATCCAAGCCTAGGGTTCGAGCATTGAGTGCACCAGTTGAAACTGCTGCTGGCTCGTTCATCATGTGTGATCCAAGCAAGCTCACCTCTTCCTTAATACTAACAGGATTAGACAAAGTATTAGGGTTAGGGTTTTGGGTAGTTCTCAACAAGGCTAGAAGATGAGAACTCTGGGGTGAAGCCCAAAGAATTGGGCTAGACTGAAGCTCATGATCAAACCCATTTCCAAGGCCAGATCTTCCAATTTCAGATGCTACAGTTTTCATCTTAGCAGCACTTGATTTTCCCACAGATGCTGAAACAGTAGTGTTTTTGTTCTTCCTGCATCCCCCTCCAATAGGAACATTCCTAAGAGCACCTCCTTTTGTCCAATACCGACGGCAAGTCTTGCAAAAGTGACGAGGCTGAGTGAGGTTGTAGTTGTTGTAGTAACAGAACTTCGTGTTCGGGGAATCACACCTGGGGCACCTCAAATTCTGGTTCTCTGAATTTGCTGGAGCTGTAGAATTAGTAGTTGTAGTTGTTGACGATGAAGTTGTGGAGGAAGAAGGAGATGGTGATGGAGTAGCAGTTGGGGTTCCCTCCAAAATGGTTCCACCGATGGAGATTTTCCTCTCTCCACCAATTAACCCTGCACCTCCTAGGAGTTCTTGAATCATCTTTTCTTCTTTGTATAGATCTACAACAATCCAAAAACAAGAAAAGCAAAGAAGGGTGAGTCCTTTTTTGAGTTAGTGGAAAAGCTAAAGTAGGTTTTGTTGTGTATTAACTTGTGTGTGTGTGTGTGTGTGCGAGTGAGAGAGAGAGGATGGAGGTGGAAACATGACTTGCCTTTGTGAGTTCAGTTGAATGGCTCTGATGTTTTTTTTCTTTTCTTTTTTCTTTTTGGGTGCAAAAGAATAGAGGATAGAGGGTGGGAGCGCTTTAATATAGCCCATACAATCAACGGGAATGAAGCTTTCTGTTAGTCTCTATTCTATCTCAAAAAGCAATTGGGTTCAGGATTAGGAATGTAAGCGGTTCTTGGAGTGAAGTGTAGTGGTCCTTTTTCTCCAATTCCTAGTCTACCCTTCTGATTATCATGCCGTTCTTTACTTATAAATAGTCTAATTTGACAAGACCCCATTATTACCTTTATCATTTCCCCTAATATGAAAGCAGCAAGGAATCCATGATCAAACACATGCTTTTCTCTTATAATATTTTCTATCTGGTTTGCGTGCAACACATTGTCTGCACTTTTTTTCATTTCTGGAATTAATTTCGTGACTAATATTCTTTCCACTACATATATTATCTTTCTACTAGTTAAATTTTTAAATTTTCGATCAAAATGAATGTAATTCAAAAACCTTAACAGATCATGAGGATTTAAGTAAGGAAAATAAGTTATATAGACCTATAAGGCACATGTGCCCATTGCCCCCACTAACTTTAATTAGCTTAACTGGATCCCTTTTTCTCAATCATTTAGTCCTCTAGGTGTTTATGGTAATTAAAATTCTCTTAATGGTTGGAAATGGCTCTTCCTAGTAGGTAGTGCCTGCAGTACTGTATTTAATTAATATCGATTTATGAAAAGCATTTTAAATGCTGAAAGTGGGATGGGGAGCTAGCAGTAGTAGAGAATTTGATAATGATAACAGTAATCAAAGTTTTGCAAGCGGAATAATGTATAATAATAATCTCTGGATAGGTTTGTGTTTTTCTTGGGGAAGATATTGGTGTTCAAAAGCCATGATTACGAGTTCAAGGAAGGGCTAATCACAATGAAGTACGTGTAAAGCTTGATGTCCCCACCCCCAACTATAAAGCCACTGACCGAGACTTATGGCTTGAATTCGGCCCCTCCCACCATACATAATTCGGCCAGGAGCCCCAGTGCATGAACGAACCACGATGATTGCAATATTGCTATCGACCCTGCGTGCCACACATTTTGCTTCATTTCTCGAGTGGTAAAAATGAGCAATTATTCACACGTGTGGATATGAATGACAAGATTTATGATCATCACATTGGGTTCAATCATCTATGGAAGATAGATTTCTGAAATTGATTAAAAAATTAAGAGCCATGAAGGACGATTTTGCAGAGATATATATTACTTTAGTCACAGCAATGAGATTGACAGGAGATGTCATTTTGATTCTTCGAATATAAAAAGTGAAAATATTGTAAACTTGAAGTTTTCTTCTATTAATATTTTTAAAAATATTAATTAAAAGTTGTTACAAATTAATCCCTAAAAAATTATTTTTAAATTAAAATTGGGTGGTATAAGAGTCCACTTACTCATAATTAAATACCCTTGATTTAAAATGGACAAATATTATGTATTTTATATATAATCTTTCAAAAATTTAATTTATTTTGATATCTAAACGTGTTTTTTACCCCTTTTTTTTGTTTTGGAAAATAAAAAATAAATTGACCAAATTGGGGCTTAAAGGAATATGTATAAAGAAAAAGAAAAAAACGATGGAGTCCAATATAAAAACAAAAGTAACGATGGTTCTTTGGCAAGGAATGTAACCCCCAAAATCATCTATTTTGCTAAAAATTTGACATATATATATAAATGTAATAATATCAATTCGTATGCAAAAGGAAATGTCCTTTAAAGGTAAGATTTGTACCATTCAAGCAACAGCTGATTGAAAAAGAAGCTATAAAGTTTGATAATAAATGACAAAATAATAAGATTCGTGTCACAAGTCACGACTCATGAGTAGGTAGTAGCAGTAGTGCTACTGAAAATCACTGTATTCTGTAGTATCTACTCCATTATACCTAACACCAATCCAACCCTTAAGAGGACTTCAATATGGATCTGCACACACACAAAAGGAAAAAAGAAAAAAAACAGGGAATTGTGGGAGACCGGCATTGATTTGACTGCTTTAGCTGTCTGAATTGGCTCACACTTGGGAGGAAGTTTCATGCTGAAAATTTCGCCAGAAAGGTACAAAAAAGAGACCCCTCAGGTCATGGACATGCGACTGAAAGGTCCTCAAATTAGCCACTGTTTTACCTAATATAATGTAAGACAATTTACAAATCAACGTGATATAAACCCCCCACCCTTTCATCTGTTTGCTACTGCTTATTCAAACCACTGTTTCCAAAACATGGAATTGACCAACAGTTGTCCGTATAAAATGATTGTGTGAACAACTCGTGTCTGTAAGACATATAATGAAGTCGTGGCTAGAAATTGGGAACGGCTTTAGAGAGAAGATCAAATATTGGGGAAGTGGAAAAGAAAGAAAACGATCAGATGGGAATGGAGGGGTCTACATGTCTCTGGTTTGTGGAACCACTTGTCAATCACCATCTCCATGATCCTAAAATTATCAACTGTGAAGGAAATTATGAATCTTAATTTCACTTGTGAGGATATTACAAGATTAATTTAGTAGTTTTTCAATCATATAGTGAAACAATGTGCAATTACTTGTATAAATATAATTTGGCATTACCTAACCCTATTTATAGTTAAGAAAAGTCTACCGCATGTCAAATCCCATCGACTTGATGAGTACTTCAATAGTCTAATCAGATGGTGGCCCAATACCTATTTGATCATATCAAATCCAATGACATTTTTCAAAGAAATACAAGAAAGAACATTGACCTAGTTTTCCATTTTAGAATTTTTGTGTTCATATGGATTATCTTAAGCTTTCAATTTTGGCTCTTGCTAATAGAAAAAGGATAAATACGGCATTCCCTTTAGAAAAAGAAAATTATCTTCTCTCTACTAATTTTCATCTAGCAACTTTTTTGTTTTTTAAAAGCAATTTATCATATATTGATAATGATATTAGTGCATGATGCTAATCCAAGTTTTTAACTTAATTTAAATTTGGTAGAATATTTAATTCAGTCTTAATGACTAACAGCATGTACATCTAGCAACTTAATTCAATTTAGTTATTTGATTAAAAGTGATTTTAAGATATACTATTTCATGTGTCTTTAAAGTTTTATTGCAATTAAACAATTTTATATATCAAATTGTTTTATCGAAGGAATTGGACGAGAAAAATACTTGTATATATATAAACCCAAAATTTGGTTGATACGAGGGATTTATCATCATATAAAATTTGATAATTTTCCAACTTTAGAATTGTAATTCAGATCATGGGAGCATTAGCATGCACGCAAAACAGGAGAAACATAAGGGGCAATTAAGGTTAAACCAAGAGTTTCAAGTGGAGTTGCCTGTCTTAGCCTAAAATAGTACCATTATACCAAAAATCAAAGTTGAGTGAAGGAATTTGCTTTCACCGACATTCCACACTAGGTTAGTTAACCTAACATGTCGACTCCATCATTAATCTTAACCAAATAATTAATTAAACACATTGAATCAAACAACTTGCATGGGAGGGACATTTATGTCAAAAAGAAAAACTATATACACACATCAATCCCACTTGGGTCCAAAAAAAAGGCCTTGGTTTTCCTTTGATACTACTAATTTATGAATATGTATCTGCTTTTAAGGTGGGAATTCGGAGATGTCCCTGTTCTGAAATCCTGTCATCAATCGTGTCTGAAAAAGACCCCATGTATGAAAACGAAAACAGGTGCCAGAATGTGTCTTTGTACAGTTCAGGAAGAAGAGAAGACCAGAGCTTTAAAAAAACTAACACAGGCGACCCCCTCAAAGAAAATGAAATGTGAATGCAAAAGGCAAAAATAAGAAAATTACCCAATTCAAAGCACATGTAAAAGGAAAACCCAGAGTTTTGTTTTGCCATAAAAAACACACATAAAAGAAGAAGAAAGGGAAAACCGGTGTGTTTCCCGAATTCTGTCGTTTGAGAAAATTATTGTTGTTGGAAGTACAACACTTGAAGGTACCTGACCTCGCGTGCCGTCCGGTGCGCGAGACTTTGGGGTCCAAAGGCCGACAGCAAGAAAGGGGAGGGGGGGGGGGGGGGGGGGGGGGGGGGGGGTGGCTTGCCCTGTGCCCTGTGCCCCTGACTTTATCTAATGAAGTGGGACGGGCAGCGGAAAACGACAGGAGCTTGTGAGCCCTTTGTCTTTGTCGGGCAGGGTTGGGCAGTTTGGGCAGCACGGGTAGACAATCTAGTCGCCGTCAATGTTCTGTGGGGGCAGCCTTCCCTCGATCCACGGGCTATCTTTGCCCTTCTCCTCTTATCTCTCTCTCTCTCTCAAACCTCAGCAACCCAAAACACCTAAAACTTCTCTCTCTAAATTCTTTTTTGCTTGCTCCATCGCTGTCAGCTGCATTTTGCTTTGTATTATTAGTTTATCGCCCCTCTATACGGTATCTATCAAAGCCTAATGCTTTCCATAATCATGAAAGCAAGTAAGCAGCCATATTAATTATATTTATCAAATAGTACTACACCAAGTTGGGCTTCAATAATTAGAAGAGTTTATTTTGTTTTCATTATCAAAAAATGATGGGTTCGACGTAGTTTCCAAGAAATGTAACAACTTCAAGGACAAATTAATTTGTATTAGCAATTAATTTGGTCCTCACTTACACTTTGAGCCTTGATAGTTATAATCTGTGATTGTCTCTGCGGACATTTTCGATCTCAAAGGACAAGAATCGACCTCGCTAACTTAACTACCAGTATCTGTTATTGAATTTAGCTAAAATCCAGCTAGAGGTAAATATATATATGTAAGCAGAGAATGTGTAAGGGGGGTATATGTGTCTCATCCCATGGATGGAATGAAATGACATGACACCCATTGCATGAAATCTGATGCACTCCCACTCCCACTCCCACTCCCACATTCTATAGGGACCTCGCTCCATGTCTCCCCTTATGCGGCAATGCAGCTTTTCTAGGGTTCCTCACCCTTCCTTCGCTCTCTCTTTTTTCTCCTCGAGTGGGATAGCTACGTAGCTTCTTGGTGGCTTTGATTGAATAATATCAATAATGCGAATTGAATAGGAACAATTTTCCTGTCAATAATTCTCTCCCTCTCTCTCTCTCTCTCTCTCTCTCATCTCTCTTGCATTAGATTTTTACCTCACTATATATCAGCTCACTGTTTTGCCAAATTGCCATAGAACAAAAGATGCACATAACAGATATTGTCTTCTGAAATGTATTTTTGCACGATGATAATATTTAATCATCATAAATTTCTTTACTTCATTTGATGTTGTTACGGTTTTCTTCTTTTTGTTAATCAAATTATTGTACTAGTTATTAATAATAAAATTTTTATTTGATCCAAAAAATTTTAAAATTTGCTTTTCGACTTTTAATTGGATTAAGGATATGGAAAATTGCTGGTGAACTAAACCCACTAAGATTTACAACTTACAGTTGAAAATGCCCTAGATGTGGGACACCAAATTTGTTAATGGTATGCTAGATGATTAACTATTTAGTAAAAAATGGAGTAAACATATATATATATATATATATATAGATTATTTGATATATTACTCTTAGGCTCTTTAACCAATGTTTTAAATTTAAATTTGAAGCAGATAAGATATCCAGAAAGTAATTTGTAATAATTAATTCAATGAATTTGCCTCCTAGTATAGAAAAACAGTAAAAATCTGGGCCTACCATGATATGTACTATACTTCAAAAGAATTCTGTATCGAGGAGTGGTGTGACTGTTATTTTGTTCAGCCTAGAATTTAAAAACAAAGAGAAAGATTTCCCTGTTGGCCTGCAATGATTGATGAGTCAACAAATTCCTATTTTATAGTAACAATAACAGAAACCAAATAAGGGAAGCTGGGACTGAGATTTCCGGGGAAGATAACATATTTTAAATGGTTGTTAAAATTGGGATTATTAACAAAACAATATGACAAAAAGTAATCCAGGTGTTTCTGCTTCTTTTGTCAGGTTCTGTTTACTGTTTTGGACGTATATCATGTTTCTGAGCTTCTGGCTCGGAAGAAGAAGAGGTTAACTGGATTATTGGTTAGCTGAAGAGAAACAGGAGATGTTTGTTGTACATGCTTTTCCCATAGATTCATTTCTTGCTCCTTGTTCCGAAGCACATCAGATTTTTCATTCCTGGAGACAAAGAATTGTCAGCATGTGTTCGTTGGCACCAGTTTCACCATGATTTTTGTAATTTCAAGCGAATTGGGTGACCCACCTGTGGGAAAACATTTAACATAGATGGTCCATTTCACAGACTCACCTACTTGGAAAACTCCCTCATATAGATGGTACTGACTATTAAGTAAAATGCTAATTTCATTTGCAATTTTCAGTATCGGACTATCAATATTACAACTCCATCTCTGGCGAATTGTCAGTGGTTGCACCTCAACCTTAGGACTAGTCTCTAGTCTCTGCATAGCTGTATAGAACATTGACGGTCCTTATTATCAGTCATTCAAACACAAGAAGTATGGCCCTTTTGATTATTCAAAGAAAATAGACACGCATTGAAAAAAGGCATTCATTGCAAGGTAGCTAGGATGGCAAACAGGGGATTTCCATATCCTTGTTCTGCATACTCCCTGGGGATCCTCAGAATGATCTCTTTTTTTCACGCTGTTGGTGGCCAAAGGACATTTTTCTACTATGCAACCTTTTGTTCATTCAAAGATGTGAGAAAACAATAAAATAAAAAAGGGGAATTTCTTGAAAGGAGAAAGATGGATGGTTCTTAAACCTACATTCCCCCCAGGGACCCACCTTTAACAACACTCAAATCGAATAGGTCGTCCACAATGAGAACTCCAATGGAGGGTCGAACCTGACAAAAGCTAAGAGGAACAAGATCCCTCCCACAGGACTACTATAGATCATGTCTCTCTGGACAAAGCTGGCATGTGGGTCGATTCTTATTGGAGCGCTGCAACTTAAAAAAAGGTTGAGCATGATGAGTTTTCTTGGCAGAGAGAATTTCTCACTGACACGTTGAGGACCCCCCCCCTCTCTGCTCTCAAGACCAAGATGTTTTTATTCAAAATTTTCGGTTACCAAGAATAGATTTGGTACCACACAGAAATTCGGGTTTTTGAAGACTTGAATCAGTCTTTGACAATAGAATAATCTCTGTATACATTTTTAATTACATTGAGGTTCAGTCAAGTGTGATTATACCAATCTTCCAGTGATCTTCATTGAAGATCCCAAATAATATTGGAAAATGCAACATGGAATGTCTGATTTTAGTATATAATGCTAGTTTCAAGAAGAACAAGGTCTTTTTGGGACTTCGAAAATGGATGCTACAGTAATCTTATGGGTCCTGTGACTATTGTTTAATTTGATAAAAGGTAGCTTTGGAATACCATGTCAGTTTGGATTGGTTAAAACCAAGAAAGGGAAAAGAAGCTGCTTTAACTGTTGCATTTGTCAGTGCTATGAATTAGTTCAAACATAGAAAACCCGAGTTAAAAAAATTATTCAAGGTCTCATGTTAGGGCCTTCAATTTGCCAATGAAGAAATAACGTTTCGTTGAGTGTGCAATTTTCTCCCCTCATGCTGTTCCTGGCTAAGCAATTCAATGAATCTGCTTGTTTCTGTGAACCCTTCAGCGGTCTTTTGAGTGTAATATGCATTTTCCACAACAGACGTGTAGCATCAGCATTCCGTCCAGATTCCAGTAGACCTCTAATTAGTAAAAGACTGGATGGAAATATATGGTAAGGATGACACGTTTTAAATTCATCCACAAAATAACATGAAAACTGCTTATATAGATCTGATGATAGTCGTATATGAATCTGAGCAAGGTTTTGAACACGGATTAGGATGAACATTTTAGATGCACAGAATACAAGAATTGACAGATATAGTAAGGTATCTTTGAACGATTTTATTGCACAAAGGCAAAATCAAAATATCAAGCACATGCAAGTTAATAATTTAGAGCTTACCCCTGATTCGTTTTCCGATTATTGATGTTTTTCACCTTATACTTTGTGTTAAAAGTCAGTCTTGTTAGCAGTGTATCAGATATGGAGATAAGAATGAAATGGGGGTGAGTAATTAACAAGATAAGAATTGCTTGATTAGAATTAGAGCAATGGTAGATATGGGACACCAAAGGCCTGCATGTCTAGCTAGTGCACTTCTCTACTGTCATGCCCTGCTAGGATATGAACAGGAATATAGCCAATGACAAGACTAATGCCATACAAAGGGCTAGAAATGTCTTACTTTGACATGGAATGATTCAATATTTGTGCTGGCAAGCAAAGGTACTACTTGCCGAATTCAAAAGGAAAAACAAAAAAAAATTTGACGAGGACAACAATGACAGGAGCAGAACAGAGGGTGCATGGAGCCCATATGATGGGAAATGAAAAGAACCTGTTAGAGATTGATGTTTTCATCCAAACGAAAACAAAATTATTATGCTTGATTGCGTGATCAAGTTTGCTTACTTAAGTTTTCTGTTCATGATTAGATATACATACCACAATTTCAACAAGTAACGAAATCCTGACTCTGCAACGTTGTTATAAGCATCAGGAAATAGGCAAAAGATGGGTTTTGATCCGTGTTAAAACAAGTATATTCGCCGTTATCTCAAGCCAATTCATTATGTTAGAATCAAGTTGGGATAGATCATGGGACAATCGCAATTGCACCTGGTTTCAAGGCGCACATATTATGGTCATGCGTGATGCTTCTTGCATCGTGTCAAAGATTATGGTAGTTGTTCTTGTCAGTCAAGCTCCGCATGTTCTGTTGTTGGATTCTAACTTCATAAACACTTTAATCTAATAATTTTTAGTAAATAAATGCGCCTCTCACAAAAGGGTAAAAGGTAATATCTCCAATCAATCATGTTTTTCTTTATCCCGAAAAACCAACCCCCCTGGATGACAATGACTATTTCCTAACCAAGAAGAGCAGCAGTTTGGAAAACAGCAAACATTCTCTCTTTGCTGTCTACTGCTTGCAGGAGAAGTTATATTAATTACTTTACTGAGATAAACATAAGAAACAAAGCAGAAACACACAGCAGGCAGCCACGTCTAATCAAGAATCACAATAATCTGACAAATTAAGGGCCCTCCATCTGACCAAGAATTCGGAGATGAAGTTGCACTTCACAGATTAATTACTTCTACCACATACTGTCCCAGCAAAGCAGATTGTTGTAAGTTGTAAGGAGGTGAAAGTTTTTTGTTAACTCTGTTGCTATTAAAGGCCTGAGGCTACAACTCCAGTCCCCACCAAGAGTAGAATCATGATTATGGCTTGTGGTTTTCAAATAAGCATTTGTCAGTTTATGTTTTTGCTTCTTGCTTTGGAAGACTCTGCTATGGACGGACATGGAATCTTGAGCTGTATTTTTTTGAATATATCGCTTCAAAAATTTTTCCCCATAATTATGTTTCAGAATTTTCAAAAGAGACATTTTAACAGGTACAAGTTTAGAACTTAAGATTTCGTTACAAAGATGTTGAGTTCGAGCTGTAGAATCCAACCCATTGGGCTGACAAGACACTATCCGTTGCCTACGTGGGCTAGCAGAATTGATAAATATTGGGTCATATTGGGCCATTAATTGGTCTTGGTGAGCCGGGCTGGCACGGCCCGTCAAACGGCCATCGTTCATAATTTTCCTAACCGTGAAATAAGCAAGATTAAAAATCTAAACCGAAGTTAACGGGTTATAATCGCACTTACGTAATCCATTTAATTTCCCAACCCAAAAGAAGAAGGAAAAAGGAGGAAAGGAAAAGAGAGTTTCAAGCCTATGCGAAGTAAGTAGACATCGTCCGATTAGAAGATCGATAAAATAGAGAAACACTGTAACACTTCGCAAAGAAAAATCGACGGCCGGGATCTAGGCTTTGGATCGATCCAATTTTGCTTCGATTTTATTTTATTTTTTTTGTTTTTCCTCTTCAGCAATCATCATGAACTGCGAAGTCTGTCAACTCAAAGAACTGGTAATCAAAATTTTGCTCTTTCACTGTTTCTTTTGCATATTAAATTTATTATTTATGCTTCCGATTTAAAGAAAAAAATCAATCGTTTTTTTTTTTTGTTTAGGAAGTGGAGCACTTCGAAATACGGGAGGTTTTGCGCTGTAAGTTCACTGTTTAAGTTCTTTTTAATTTAATTTCGTTGATTAAAAGTTTTTTTTTCTCGGTGGTTCTGGTTTTGATTAATTTGAGCAGTCAAAGGTTAGTTTCTTTATATTTATATGTATTTTGAACTGTAAGTAAGGAGATGAAAGTTCATGATTGCAGGCATTTTACATACAATAGTGTTTCATAGAGCATTAGGGCTCGTACGACCCAAAGATGTTGATTTGGAGCTTTTTGAAATTACTTATGTGAGTAATTCTTGTTTCCTTTTTTTTTTTTTCGATGAAGTAATTCCTGCTTTTAATTTGACTTTTCCAATCAAAATTACTGCTTTTATATCCTGATTTTCTCTGGCATTTGACATGTATGTGTTTTGCATGTTCCCCATATTTGTATTTTGTAATATATAGGTGCAATGTGGGGATGTGGAACTTGAGAAGAAAATAGATGAGAAGATTGATCATTTCATAAGCTGGGTAGAGAAACATCCTAATAAGAAAAGTCAGGTCTGTCTATTTTGCTTTTAGTTTTATCCTTCTCATTACGAATTTAGTAATCATTGCATCTTATTCATCTTCGCTTTTTATTTTTATTTGTGATGCAGATATGCTTATCATTTTATGAGGTCAAAAGCAAGCAGCCATCTTGGTTCACTAACAAAACCGAGCGCCTATATTGGGAACAATGGTATCTCAATTTGAATGTGACTCAACACCCAAAATCACATTTGGGTAAATCTCATCATTCCAAAGTGGTCATGGATCCAGGAGGTACAACCATGCGAGTGTCCTTTAACTTTAACATCGTGATCTTTTCTTCTTTACCCCAAGCTAATTGATTTTCTTTTGTTTTTTTTTTTTCAATTGTTTGTGTTCATCGTTATAGAGAGTGGTGCTTCTGAGGAGAGAAGTTCCCGCAGAGCAGCAGTTGAAGCATCTCTTCGAGAGGTTCTCTTTCAAATAATAAAGTTTGTCAATGAGAAGAAGGACCATGTTCCACCCATATCTGACGGTGTCATCTATTTTCCATATGAAATTACCATACCAAGGTCAGCTCTCCCTAGTCTCTTCATTACATACTATACTCTCTATCTTTTTGAAGGTTATCTGTAAAAGGAATTATGGTAGTGGAATGGTGCATTGCTATTTGTTCTCCGTTTTTCCACCAGAAATTGGGTGTTTTTCTTCTTCTTCTTTTTGTGCATAAAGAAGATCGCAGGAATGTAAAAGAATTGATGTCTAAGAAGTTTATGAAAGATATGGCTGGTCTAAAGATGAATGGTTAAAAAATTCTGATGGATGAACCTCAAAGCAGATTCTGACTTATGTTAGGAATAAAGCAGCAGTGACTTTTTTCTTGAATCAAGTGAAGTTTACTTTCTAGCATTAAATATAATAACTTTTTCCTCATCTGTTAATGAGTTTGTATGTTACCATATTGATTGGCTTTCTGCTTGATTGTGTGGACTGTCTAATGTTGAAATAAACACTAGGTTACCCCTTTTTTTTTTCCATTTATTTACTACTATTAATAGTAGTATTTTCATTTGATGGGATCGGAATGCACTGTTAGAATTTATTTCTCTTGGAGGGAACTAGAATATGTTTTTGTGGGAAGGCTGACTACCAACAAAAAACTTTCTGTGCCTTCAGAAAGGTGCCTTGGTGATGAGATGTACTTCCTTAAAACAGTTATTAATTATTTGTTTATGTCTTTCTAGCTTCCTGATAATCCTACCACTTGATTCCTAGTTGACAAATTATCGGTCATGATACATGTAAGATGTTTATATGTCTTTTAATGTTAAGCAAGAGAAGATGCGGCATATATCTCTGATGGAGTTCAGAGAGGTTGTTTGCTTTTATTCTTGATGGAATTGAAATGATCTCATATATTTAAAGTCGTTTGATAACTACCTAGGAAGAAAGAAATTTAGAGAAACTGTTGCCATCTCCATATAATTAGGAAGTTAGGTTTTAACTGAAAGTGTTTGCTTTATGTTGATGTTGGTCTGTATTCTGATTGAGATTGTTGAACTAAATGTGCAAAATATAGTTAAGATTCACAAAGTCATGTCAAACTAGGATCAATTGACTGTGCTTGATCCCTTGCTTTTATTTTGATGAATTGTTGTTGCCATTCTCATCTCTGTTTCTTAGGAAATTTCAATGAGGAACAATGTTTAGAATGGTGAGTTAATATTGTGCTGCAATTACTCAGTTCATCAGATTCTGCTTTCGGAATGGACATGATCAAGAGGATGCTGCAGACTGGGCATCCAACCATGCTCAGCTGATTATCAGACTTTGCAAGCTAATTCAGTTCGTAAATCTCTTTTGGGGTAAAACAGTTCCTCTGCTCACGATATTCATAAATGCCAAAAAAATTAAACTTGTAGCTAAGTGCAGAACAGATCATAAGTCAATGAGACAGGCAGGGTTGAATATCTGAAGATATAATAGCTAGGTGGATAATGGAATCCATTACCTTGTAAATATTATCTCATTCATATCCTTTTCCTTACCTTTTTGGAGATGCTAGCATTTCCTGTATGATATTGTTACTTATCGAATGAGGCAATCAACAGCAATATGCTTGCTCCTTGAGCGAAAATGATGATCTGATTTTTTTTTGTTTTTTTTACAATTAGAGGAGGAATTCGAACTTTGATATTTAGATAGGAAGATTATGTATCAATCAATGAGTCAAATGCTCAGGGACAAATGATGACTTGCTTTACGAAGGAATGGTATATTTTTAGTTTGACGCCCTCTTTTTCTGTTTACCTCCGTCAACATCCAATGCTTTGGTTTAAGGGTGTCATATTGAAAGCCTAGCCTAGTTGTTCAGAGAAAAGCTTGATCTCGAACTGGATTATTGAATTTCAATCTCCTAATATAAAAGCTAAATTACAGAACTGGAACCTTTAATTTTGGTTAGGTATAACTTTTTTTTTTTCTAAAAATATTTAAGAATTCAAAATGTCGTTTAACTCATTAGATGCATGGAATTGTTTTCTTATGTCAACAATAAACTAGAAAATGTCCATTTAAATGTGAACACACGAGGCGCCTAAATTTTAAAACAATTGCTTTCGTATTGATATAGCTTTAGCTGAGTTATTTTACACATGAATTATTTCTAGACAAAGAATGGCCGCCCCAGAGTGATAGCAACTCATCAAAGGGGACAAAAATTTCAAAATAAGTTGTTGGACCAATTTAAAAGTTTAAATGGAGTATCATCATTTGGTACATGTTCTTTAGCCGATTTTTGTCAAGTATGTATTTAAAAAAAACAAATAATTGTTGAAATTGCAATCAAGTGATTCAGTGGCTTTTTGATGTTTGACACAATTCTTGATTACCTCCAAGCCACAAGTCCCAAGGTTTTATTACAAGAAGTTAGGCAGATTACGTGGTTATTGATGACTCTGTAGGCTATAGCTTCCTAATTTGGCAAAATTTTGTACATTAATCCCAGCTGAATCATCAATTGATTAAACAGAAAGATCTTACTTCAAGAGTTCAAGTAAAAATATCAAAATTGAAGAAGAAAAAGAAAGGTTTCACACCTAGTACTTTGTAGACACTTTGCAAGCCTTCCATTCTTTGACTGTCGGTGCAATAAAGGCTATGGATGGCGTTTCTTGTATTACTGTTAGCATGCGTTTTTTTTTTCTTTTTGGTCATACACAAAGTCTATTTAAAGGGAGATGGGCATCGAGATAGAAAAACACAAAGCACAAAACAGGAGACTAGGCTAACAATGGTGAGAAAGCAGCATTTTGTCTTAGTCCACGGAGCCTGCCATGGAGCCTGGTGCTGGTACAAGCTTGTGAGCCTACTCAAAACGCCCGGTCATCAAGTCACTGCCTTGGACCTTGGTGCTTCCGGAGTTGATCCCAAGCGGCTCGAAGAAATCACTTGTATTTCAGATTACTTGCAGCCTTTGATGGATTTCTTGGCCTCTCTCCCTCAACCTGGGAAGGTCGTTCTTGTTGGTCACAGCTATGCCGGTCTCTGTATATCTCTAGCCATGGAAAGATTTCCCAACAAAATTGCAGTTGCAGTTTTTATTGCAGCCTATATGCCTCGTCATAGCTCTCCACCAGGGACTCTCATACAGGAAGTAAACGATAAAACTTCCTTGTTCTAGCTTGTAATTGACGCTAATAATACACGAACATCCAGGTTTGGAGATTCTAATTTTAGTAAACTCTTTTGGCTTTTTCTTTTCTTTTCTTTTCTTTGTTGATATAGTACTTTAAAAGCATCCCAGTGGAATCTTTAATGGACTGCCAGTTCACATTCGAAAAAGGCCTGGAGAAACCACCAACTCGGGTACTCTTCGGTCCAGAATTCATGGAGGCCAAAGCTTATCAACACTGCCAATTGGAGGCAAGTTTTAAATGGTTTAAGCAAATCTCAAGCTGCTATATCTGAATGTGTCCTAATTTTGCATTGTTGCATCCAGGATTTGGAGTTGGCCAAAATGTTGGTCAGACCGAGTGGGCTGTTCTTGGAGGACTTGGTCACGGGGAATTTATTAACACAAGAAAAATTCGGGTCGGTGGATCGAGCTTTCATTGTATTAGAAGAAGATGAAGTGATGATGGAAGAGTTCCAGCGATTGATGATCGAGAACTGTCCAGCCAAAGAAGTGAAGGTCATTAATGGCGCCGGCCACATGGCCATGCTTTCCAAGCCCAAACAGCTTTGCCAGCTTTTACAAGAGATCGCAGAGAAATTCTGTTGATTCATATGTTAGCCAATATTGCCATTTATGCTAATTAAGGATATAAAACCTTCTTGATTTCTTTTGTGTTTTTGGTAAAACATATTTTGTTCGTACGATTAAAATTCATGTGGAATCTAACTAAAGATGATATCCTTAATTTAATTGGATGTGTCGCATTCAAATGGATTGGTCTATGATTTTTCTTGCACAAGATGCACTGTTTATGCCTTTATGGTGTAGGATAAGGTGCTATAGATATAGGACCTCTGGAAATAGGGTCCAACAAATAACGGATCATACAATAACTAGAAAAATATACAAAAAGAAAATAAAGTAATGAAAAATTGATAATATAGTCGTGAAGAAAATTGAATAGTTGCCATCGGGGGGTTTTTTTCTAGAGAGAATTTTATAACAAGTGAATTATCCTTACAAAATAAATTAAAGTTTGTTTGAATTTTATCACAAATGAAATCCATCCACAACATGAAAAGATTAATTTTATTGAAAATATTTTTTTGACAAAATTAATTTCATTAGAAAATTAACATTTTTTTTGTAATGCATTATTTTTAGAGTTATTTTTTTTACATTAAACACTATTAATTATTAACATTATAGTAAAGATAAAAACACTAAAATCAAAGTTTCCTTTCTTATATTGTGCACCACAACAAATGTGAGAATTCAACTAGAACAAACAAAAGAAGAAAATGAGCTGATGATGAATCAAGAGTGGATTACATGCTTGTAGTGGGCGTTGATGATTGGTAGAATATTATAGTGGAGTAATATTTATCTGCTCTATGATTTGACAGATCACATCAATTTTATTTTTTAATAAAAAATGTCAAAAGTTTTAAACATCTGAAAAATGTTTTCAGTTTGAAACAATATTTAATTTTGACATCTATCAACATAACAATTATTGGACATAGGTTTATATTTAATATATTATCAAAGCATAGATTTTACATATTATTGATGAATGTTAAAATTTTTAAAAATAAATATTCATAATTTAAAAATATTTATATTTAAAAAACTTTTAAAATCGTGTGAAATATTCATAACAAATTTGGTCACGTAGGGAGCTTGGAAATTATAATAGAGGCCTCGAAGCACTTTGTTGTCGTTCACGGAGCATGCCATCCGGCTTGGTGCTGGTAAGTTTGTACCCCATGCCCAGGTCGCTGCTCTTGACCTGTGGATAATTTTAACCCAAGCGGCTTGACATGATTGCATCCAATTCTTAATGTCTGCAACCATGGTGGCGTCTTGTTTTTCTCTAGCCATGGTGGAATTCCAAATCATCACTGATGCAAGGAGAGTAGCAGATATTTCATGCCGAGATCAGTATCTTGAACTCGAGGTTTATCATTCATGGGGCTGTTTTTGCAATATCTTGAACTAGACAAAATGCTGGTGAGACCGACCTGGGTTTCCTGGAAGAATTCACCGACGATTCTCTGTTGACGTGAAGGCCAACGAATCTCAGTGTTTCCAAGAATTAAATGGCTCAGAACCATGAATTACAGTTCTGGATCTACACTCTCCATTAGTATATATATTCAAGTCCTGTAAAATTAGAAATTTAGGAGATGCAAATAATCCGTTTTGTGCTTGTAATTATTAAGATTGTGAGCTCACAGATTAATCATAATTTTCCTACTGATCATCAAGATACGGCAGAAATATGTACTATTGAGACCACAAATTTGTATCCATGTGTAGTACAGGCATGCGAAGACCTTACTATTTCTATTGTAATCCATCACCAATGTTTTGTCTTACAGGGTTCTTTTTTTTTTTTTTAATTTTTAAAAATTGATACTGACCACAAGTGAGGTTGGGAATGTAAGACTATGAAGTACGAAGTCCCAATCACGAAAATGATATTGCAATTGCCAATTTGCAACCCAAAAGAAGAGACGAGGGTTGATCTGAAAAATGAAGCAGATGAGTAGAAATTTTATATGGATGGAGCCCCATTTTCAAGTCAGTAAAGGCAGGACACGTTCTGCTGACAATTTCTCAGCTAAGTTATTGGATAGTTAAGCCAATCACACCTAAGAGCTAATTAAGAATTAGCAAAAAGAAAATAAAGAGACAACGGCACCTTGTCCAGATCGATAATTTTTGTTGGGGCTGGACCATTCCCAACCCACTTGTCACGCATTATATTGCAAAGATTTTTCACCCTTGATATTAACGGATTGAGGCGTGAGGCCATCTGGATAAAGCCCCTTGCACTTGCATGAGAGCTAACAAAGACTCAAGCAAAAAACCGAGAAAGGTATTGAGAGGAAGGAAACTTTGAAGCACTATGTTCTAGTTCAGGAATCAAAGTCCGTTGAGATCCTAGAATTGATTGATGGAGTCATTCTCTCAGATCCTAAAGAACTTGCCAAGAATTGACAGTTCTATAATTAATCTTCATTAGAATTCAATTCCTACAAATAGAGATTTAGGAGGTAAATAATCAATTCAGTTACTGTTTTTGTGCTTGAAAAATTTTGAGATTGTGACATCACAGATAAGTACTTTTCCTACCGAGCATCACCATATGGCAGATATTTGTAATAGAATGAGACCAAGGCATTTGCATCCAGATGAATGTAGTAGAGATATGCATAGACTCTTTATTTTCGACTAATGAATTCCAAACTTCTTGTTCAATAATATATATTTTTTATAATTTTACTTTACGTGATATTATCAATTAAAAATTTTAATTTTTAAATTTTAAATCTTAAATCATAAATTGTTATTGAATATGTAAGGTAAAATTATAAAAAAAAACAAATAGAACATTAAATGAAGGTAATAAATTTCTGTTTTGTATTGAGAGCTAGAAAATTTTGCAATTAAAATTGTGAAGTATTAAAGAAGAACTATTTGCTGATGGAAAGAGAAATACACAAGACAAGAACGCATGATATGACGTGTTGGGCCATGGGTGACCTATTTTCACGAGGGAAGATTCAAGAGGTTACATTGCCATGATCGATGCGTTTCGAAAGGCATAGAGATATGAGCCACTGCCAATTACGCCAATCGTCACGCATCGAGTAGTCTCACCCTTGACCTTAACTGCTTGAGCGAGCCCCTCTACAAAATCCCCTTCAAATCAAGGAAAAGCCCAGTTGTAAGATAAAAGCAAAATGAAAATGAAGCACTTTGTTCTCGTTCATGGTATGTGCCATGGAGCTTGGTGCTGGTACAAGCTTGTCTCACTGCTCAAATCGGCTGGTCACCGTGTCACTGCACTGGATCTTGGTGCCAGCGGCATCAACCCCAGGAAGATTAGTGAACTCACTTCCATGTTTGACTATGCGCAGCCTTTGATGGAATTCATGGCCTCTTTGGCTCAAGAAGAGAAGGTGACTTTAGTGGGTCATAGTTTCGGTGGCATAAGCATTTCTTTAGCCATGGAGAGCTACCCAAACAAAATCTTAGCCGCAGTTTATCTCACAGCCTTTATGCCCAACCATGATTCTCCTCCTGGAACTGGAGTACAAGAGGTAATTTTATATATATATATATATACATATAAACTCCTTTCCTCTTGGTCTCTGTCTTTATTGGTAGATGATGACTACAAATTTTACTCTACCATGTTCAATTGATTAAGAACATAATAGATGAGCCAGTGAGAGTAAGGCAAAATTATTGATTAACAACTAAATAATGCATGTTCATTCTTATGTTTCAAGGAGTACCAAATCATAACCCTTTGGTGAGTGATCAATTATGAGACTTTTGTTTCTTTCTTTAATTTTTTTCGTTAAATTCAATACAAATACCTGCCTCTTTTTGTGGCATGTCATGTTCAATTGTAGCCTGAAATATTGCTTGATATGTTCAAAAGGCTAGCATGTTTCCATAGTACGCAAGTACTAATTTACTTGATTGATTACTTGGAGGCCAGTTCTTCAAAAGTTTCATGGCAGAGTCCATTATGGATTTCCAGTTATCGTTCGATGAGGGGCCGAATCATCCTCCCACAGGTGCCCTCTTTGGCCCAAACTTCATGGTGGCAAAGGTTTGCCAACTCTCCCCGAAAGAGGTCAGTATTTCGACAAAATCAGTTTCCATCTATATAACCAGTTAAGAATACTAATTAAGATCAACCTAAACGTTTTCAACCTGCACATGAGCATTTGTTTTAATGATTAGTTTAAGAATTCTTTTGTTCAAAAAGCATATTCGAATCTGTTGTGCTGATGATGTTTGCATTGCATGCAGGATTTAGAATTGGCTAAAACGGTGCTGCGACCAGGGAAGTGGTTCATGAACGATTTATCCAAGGAATCTCTGCTGACAAAAGAGAAATTTGGATCTGTTAATCGGGTTTACATAGTTTGCAATGATGATTTGCTGATAAAGGAAAGTTTGCAGAAATGGTACATTGAGCATAGCCCAACAGATGATGTCAAGGTTATAGCTGGTGCTGACCATATGCCTATGTTCTCCAAGCCCAAGGAGCTCTGCCAATGTCTCCAAGAAATTGCTGAGAAATATAATTGAAATTGTTGGGTGGGCATGAATCATGGTAGCAAATGCAAACTTTGTAATAATGATATCGTATTGATATAAATCAATAAGGGAAAAACAAAGGTGTTGAATATGGGAAATCCTGTTATGGCCTTGGATAATTTTTAATTTATGATAATGTGTTTGTATTTTTTTTTTAAATTGAAAAAAAAGAATTTCAATTTTACTCTTTTAAGTAACAGAGATTATATATTACTTAATGAACCAAATAGTCTGATATTTATGATATAATACTATAAGCTTGAGAATTTGTTCAATTTTCAATTTTTTGGAGTATTAAAATTTGGTAAGCAATGTGACTTAATTTTAAATAAATCTCATGGACATTCATTAAATATATACTTGAGTTAATAAGATTTTGCCACAAGATTTTAGATCTTTCGAGTCTCACATAACCTACATTTTACTCAATTTTAAATTTTATATACTAATATAAATCCTTACAAAAATTATTCACTGAAAATTTTACATCAATTCATGTTCTTTCCCGATTTAATTATATCTTATAACCCCAACGGTGCGAGCAAACCCCCCTGATCAGATCAATTCGGGAAAATGGACTAGAAGAAGCATTCTGTCCTAGTTCATGGGATTTGCCTTGGAGCTTGGTGCTGGTACAAGGTGATCGCACTCGTCAAATCAGCAGGTTACGGTGTTACTGCTTTGGATCTTGGCGCCAACGGAGTCAACCCCAGGAAGCTCAATGAACTCCCTTCCATGTTGGACCATGTGCAACCATTGATGGAGCTCATGGCCTCTCTGCCTCAAGAAGAGAAGGTGATTTTAGTGGGTCATAGGTATGGTGGAATGGCCATTTCTTTAGCCATGGAAAAGTTCCCGAACAAAATCTCGGTGGCAGTCTACGTCATGGCCTACATGCCAAATTATGTTTCTCCACCGACAACTTTAGTAGAGCAGATATAATATGTATGTATAGCCTGATTTTTTTTTTTTGTCGATTTTCCGATGTTTCTACTGAAACAGTAAGCGACATGTCGATTAATCTTCTTTGTTGATTATGGAAAACAGTACTTCAAAACGACCCCAAAGGAATCCTTGATGGATTTCCAGTTCTCCTTTGATGACGGGGTAGAAAACCCACCAACTTCTGCCTCGTTAGGGCCAAACTTCCTGGCAGCCAAGGCTTTTCAACGTTGCCCAAAAGAGGTAAGTTTCGTGACATTATTCATAATTAGTAAATAACAGAGGAATTCAATGCTAAACATGGAGTATTAGAGGCAAAAATGAAGCTAACAGAGGCGAACCTTGTTTTGTCTCTTGTTTTGTGGTCAATGAAGCAATGAGTTTAGGATCCGTTTGGTATTAGGGATGTAAAGCACATTCCCTGCAATGTGGTTTATTAAATTACATTATAGTATTTGTTTTATAACAGATCACTGCAATGTAAGATTGCAATGCAATCACATTACAGTCAATGAATATAATGTGATTGCAGTCCAAAACCAATGTAATCACATTACATTACACTCTGCAATATTCTTAAACATAATTTTACCATTCAACTTTATTACTTTATTAAAAATATTTTATAATATTATAATTAAAATAAAATATATAATATAAGAATAAAAATTAAAATAAAATAAAATATAAAAATTAATATTTATATAATATAGGTAAAACAAATTAAAATAAAATATATAATATAAAAATATATTAAAGAAATAAAAATAAAATATATAAAATTATAATAATAAATAAAAATAAAATATATATCATTAAAAATATATTAAATATAAAATATTATAATAATAGATAAAAATAAAATATATGATATTAAAAATATATTTAAGAAATAATATTATATAAAAATTCATAATAAAAATATAAATATATTAAACTTATATTTTAATAATTAAAAATAATTTTAACAATTAATATTATATTTTTACTAAAATATTTATAAATTAAACTCTATAATATTATCTTTACTATATTTTAATCATTATTTTACTTACATATCAAATACTGTAATATTATTTTTACTGTAATCTTTACAATCATATTATTTATAATCACGTTACATTATACCAACGTCACTTAAATATGTATAGATGCTTTTGGTGCCCAACCGCCAGTAGGCTTGTGAGCGATTATCCTTTTTGTAATTGTACAACTCTCCACTGCCCAAACCAAGTTGTGATGCCATGGAAAGTCTCTCCCTAATTGGAAGAGACTTGGAATGATATCTTGGTTGTAGAGGCCAATAAAATTGCTTTTCCAAAAACTTTAAAGCTTGGCAAAGGTACAACTCAGATCGAGTTGAAACTTGATTTTAACTTAATTAGAGTTTTTGTAAACACCTATTTTTCTTTCTTAAATATAACATAATAATAATAAATAATAAATAATATAAATCTGTAAAAACAAAAAAACGCATGCTTGACCTCCACAGTCAACAATCTGCACAGAGCATTCAATGCTCTCTGGGCAGACGAATTTGGGTCACCTCCGGTCAACTTGGAGGCCCCCCATCTTTGAAATCATGCTCAGTAGAGTATGATTTCGCCTTTCGATTGTCCAAAAACTTGGACAATCGGGTTCTATAAGAACCCAAACCAAAGGGGGGATTTGGAGGGCGATTAAGAAAGCAAAAAAAAAGGACAGATTCAACAACCAAAATCCTATTTTTCAAACCAAAAAACAGGAACCAAAAATCCTATGTTCTACCAGCAGCTACCCTAGCCAAATCAAAAGCTAAATAAAGAAAATCACAACAACAAAAAAATAGAAAAATCGCAAGCCAATCTTTACAAAAAGAAAAGATTTGGGAAATGGGTTTTGTGGGAAAATATTGGGGGAGTGAAAGGAGGGTTCGGGTAGTGTGAGGAAGGGAGAAAGTTGATTTATTTTGCGTGGGTAGGATCGAAATCAAGAGTAGAGAGGGACTGTCGGCGAGGTAGGCGTGAGGGAGACCGGCGGCAAGGGGCTGGTGAAAAGAGTCGCCGACCGAGAAGGAAGAAAGAGATAGAGAAAAGAGAGCTGCAGGCTGAGAAAGAGAGAAAGAGAAGAGGAAGAGAAGAAGCGTAGACAGAAGGTAGAGAGATGACGCTGAAGAGAGAAAATGGGGAGGAAAAATGAGGGAAGAAGGACAATAGTAAATTTAAATCCCTTGGTTTATGGTTTTCAAAACGGCGCCGTTTCATATATAAAAATTTTCCAGCAGGCAGTCCTAACACGGCGTCGTTTAGAGAGGTGCTTGAAGCACCAAGCGGTGCGTTTTGAAAGAAGCTTGCTGGGCTGTGGAGAGCTGCTGTGACCCTTCACAGCCTAGTAGTTCTTGGGCTAGTCCAGGCCCAAATTAGTTAAAGCCCTATCCTTTGTTGTTGGGGCTTGCCCACTTATCTAACCCAAATGTGTTGTTTAGAGATTTATTTAGTGTAGGTAAAAATATATTATGTGATGTTTCAAAAGTAGAAAAATAAAAATTAAGACATATAAGGCAGTAGATGAAAAAGATGGGTAAATATTTGATTGAAAAAACAGAGCAGGCTAAATAGAATATAAATGTATATATAAAATATATAAAAAAGTAATAAATGAAATAAAGAATAAATGTTTGATCTAAAAATAGTAATAGTAGATCTAGATTAAAAATAAAAATATATGAGCGAAATAAATAAGCATTTAGTAGTAAAAACATAGAACTAAGTAAATACGATAATATCTAGTTATGAAAAATCAAGTTATCTAAAGCAAAACAAATATATGAAAATGTAAAAATATATGTATATTTTGTCGGAAAAAAAATATAAATTAAGCAAGGGGTGAAAATAATATTAAAATAGATAATTATGTGAAAGTGAGTTAAATAAAAAGATGGATAAAATGAAAGGATACGTTTGGCATGTGAATGGAAATAAAATATTTAATTATATAAACTTATATTTATATAGATATATATATGTATAAATAAAATAAAATGAAAGAATGAGGCCTATTGTGAAATTATTAAATGTAAATCTATAATGTTTGTCTTGGAATCTACATCGACGAATGGATGTTTATTCGAAACGCGAGAAGTCATAATTCTGAATGAATTTCTTTAAGTTAGCGATCTTGGTTAAGACTCTACTAGTATATAGGATAATTTTAATTTTAAGTTCCAATGTTCCTAATTTTAAACAAATAAGATTATATATACTTAAGTACCGATTGGTCAAAATATAAAAACAAAGGAATAAGGAAGTGATGATAACAATAAATGTGACAATAATAATAACAATATAAAAAGAAATAGATAAAATACATATACATTAATAATAATAATTATGAAATAAAAGTACTTGATTCAAGAATAGGATTTTAAGGAAGTTCATATAGTAAAATAAGTAAGTACTTATATAGCAAAAATACATAATGAAATAGAAATGGTTATATAAAAACAATAAATAAATGTGAAATATTTGTTCATGGTATATATCTATACAAAGAAAAATAATACAATTTTTAAAAATAACAAACAAATATTAGAATTTATGAATGCATCACGTACCGTTGTTATATTGTTAAATGTCATGGCATATAGATATATCTGTGCACGAGTCAAAGCCCTGATGATGGGACATTTCAAGGAAAATTGTGAAGGCAAGTTTTTCGAAAAAATTTCTAGATGAAAAGATACTTCCGAGTCTCACTAATACGGTAGGAGGGTTCTAAGAAATATATTTAATAAAAGAACTTTTGGTCGTATTAAGATTTTCATTCACAAAAATACTGTTTTTACCTATAAACAATTATTCTGATAATGAGATTTACCTAATAAATTTGTGAAGGTAAGTTTTTCATGTATTTCCCTAAGTGAGAGGATACTTCCGAATCTCACCGATATAATGGGTAGATTTAAAAAGTACTCTCAATAAAAAGTTTTATTTGGCATTATTTCAATTTTATGTCATGTATTTCATAATTGCATCACGTGTATGTCAAACTCGTAAAATTAAATAAAATATTTTAATTTGTTAATAGAATAAAAAATAAAATAAAATAAAAAAATAAAAATTAAAAAAATATAAAAATAAAATTAATGAATTAGGATAACATATGATAAAATAGTACCATTCGTGAAACGAGCATCATATGGTATTAATTTTTCCTTATGCATAATTGTACTTTCGAATCCAACTTTAAAAAAATATATGTAGATTAGTTGTTGTCTTTGAGACGGATCCAAAATCGATTTAGAATTTAGTCGAATAAAACAAATTTAATAAGTAATCAGTTGCATGTAAATAAAAAAAAAAATTGATGATGACTCCTAAATCATCCATGTCTAATGATCAGGTTTCCGAACCCGCATGTTATGACACTTCTAAATATAAATTTATGGTTAAAGCCATGGGTAGTAATCAGTCTGATATTGCAGGAAATGGAATTAGCTAAAACATTGCTGAGACCAACATGGGTTGTTCGTTCGGGATTTGGCAAAAGAATCTTTACTCACAGAGGAGAACTTCGGGTCTGTTAATCGGGTTTTCATTTTGTGCAAAGAAGATAACTTGTTTAATGACGATTTCCAGCGATGGTTCATCGAGAACAGCCAGACTCAAGATGCGAAGGTGATCGAAGTAACTGACCATATGCCCATGCTCTCAAAAGCCCAAGGAGCTCTGCCTATGTTTCCAGGAAATTGCAGAAGAATACAATTAAAATTGCTGCTCTTTTGATAATTAAGCTTAAACCATATTAATATTTTAGTTGGATTTGCACAGATATTATGAATCAAAAGCCAGCTTTGCACACGATCTTCAATAAATGGCAGTCTATAATTTTTGCTACTACATAATGAAACGCCAGCCTTTGCAGTCTTATATCTTGTATAAACAAATCAAATAAAGAAGGACAAAATTGTTTGACCAATATTAAGATATGAAGCTCGTGTTTCCGCAGGGCTGTGGGTTGAACTGAAAGAAAGATCTCAAAATGCAAAATATTATGCAGGAAAAACTCTTAATTTATAGCAGAAAACAGGGTAAAATACTTGGAAGAAGAACTTCAATAACTTTCTCTATGCCTTAAACTATGAGTAAATAAACACACCTAAACTTTTTGTTTTTATAAGCGATTTGTTAGTCTCATAATCATTTGAATCTTTAGTAAGTCAGTCTCATCTCATCATTGTGTCGCAAGATTATTATTTTTTTCTTAAAAAATTAATTTGATGAAGTATACAGTACCATTACTTATAAATCACTTATTACTTACTTGACATAAGACTTTTTAAAAACACCATGCCAACTTACTTGTTAAAAAATTAGACGAGGCAATTACCTCAATTAAATTTAAAAAATTAACATAGATTATTTATATTTAAATAATTAAAAATTAATTATGCATTTGAATTATGAATTAATTAATTAGTATCCATGTTCATTTAATTTTTTATGATTTTTAAAAGCTAGAATTAAAGCCGACATTATTCTATAGAAAAGAAATAAGAAAATAGTGTTGGTGATAAAAATTGCAACGCATGCCAAGCTGTGACGACTTGCAACACTTGAAGGCAAGTCAACGTGGCAAACTAAAAATAATATTATCAGACAGAGACAAGGCATTACTAGCCACAGCTATGGCCCCTTTCTACCAAACGTGCAATAATTGCGACGTTAAAAATTGGTAATTAGTTTGGGTTGTGGCTGTGAGTAGTGGGCCAAGGTTGCTTATGATCACTTTAGACTGGTTTACTTGATTGCTTTTTAAAATAGTCTCGTGATTTAATAAATATTTATGATTTAAATTTTTGAACCGTATCAAATTTTTACATTTTTAAAATGGAATTCAGATCTCGATCTTATAAAAACATTTATAAATCCATGATTTAAAAATTTTAAAATTAAATAAATATGAATAGTTCACAATTTTACCTTCAGAATTACCCACTCGAGTTATATTCACTTTTATTTCTACATAATGAAAAGCTATTAAGTAATTAAGGTGCATATATAAATAAATAGATAATATAATATATTCATTACATTTTATAAAAAATTTAAACTAAGATAAGTTTGTGACCAGAAACATGTATCTAATTCTTTTTCTTCTTAGTACCTTGCACGCCAGTAAAATTTTTTTTTTCAATTACAGTAAACGAGATAAAATATTGTCACCTGAGAACCCCACTTAACATTTTTGTAGTCAATTCAAGCATTACTTAAATTTTTTATTGAAAAAGGAAAATAATGTACGATAATTTTACATTATACAAATTAAACAACGTTTTGATTTTAGCCAAACTGGGATAGCGACGGGCATCTTAATTTCGTTTTGGGTTCTGTCGTGTTGGTCAAATTTTCTTTGACTTTGTCTCTTTGACTTTTCTTTGACGGGCATCTTAATGATCAGTAATTTTTTTTGGTAATTAAGAGGACTGGCCAATATCTAGACCCAACAGACTAAAAGCTCCATATATTGGCGAAGAAGAGCATTTATTTACCAGAAAATAGAAGACAATGACGGAGTTCAGAAAGCAAAAGCATCTTATTCTAGTGCATGGAGCATGTCATGGAGCCTGGTGTTGGTACAAGCTCAAACCACGGCTCGAGTCAGCTGGTCACCGGGTCACGGCCATCGACCTGGCTGCCTCAGGCATCAACATGAACGCAATCCAGAGTGTTCACACGATGTATGAATATACTAAACCGTTGTTGGAGATTTTGGCCTCTTTGCCCCCCGGTGAAAAGGTTATTCTTGTTGGGCATAGCTTGGGAGGCCTGAATTTGGCCCTGGCCATGGACAAGTTCCCGGAGAAGATTTCAGCTGGTGTTTTCTTAACTGCTTTCATGCCTGATACAGCACATCAGCCATCATTTGTTTTGGAACAGGTACGGCCTCTTTGTCCCCCTTTTAACCCTTACAAACCCATAGAGTTCCTGGCAATTTTTTTATAAACTCCTCCTTGTTTTTGTTGAGATTGTTCCGTTACCAGCCCCTTTCAGTATAAGCACTAGTCGCACAGTAAATTTCTTTGAATTTCTACAAACTGTGAAGATTGGCATATAACTGCAGGCACAGACGGAGTGAGGGTTTCAAATTTGAGAAGATAAAAATAAAAAATTTAATATTTGAGATAATAAAATTATAAAAATTTTAAAAAATTAAAAGAAAAATTACAAATATTTAAAACAAAATAAGAAAAAATTTATAAATTTTTAAAATTTTAGGGCGACAGGGGCCCCTACTAGCCCCCTCCCGCCGCTGGCTGCAGGGCTGCAGGGGTGGTGTTAATTAGCTGCCTTATTAAATTGTTGTAGTGTTTCTGAATAATGGAGACTCAGACCACCAAAACCACATGGAGATTTTATTCCAATGGCTGGTGTTTGCTCTGTTCCACCACATGAAAAAGTGAAATACGGTCTGACCAATTATTAAGTTAAAAGTCGCATTCGTGCACCTTTCAAAAAGTATAAATCGCATTTGTACAAAAACAGAGAGATTTTTAAAACATAACTTTCAATTTGTCTTCGTTTTCCTGCAAAGTACTGCGAGAGGACCCCAGCGGAAGCTTGGTTGGACACGGAATTTGCTCCATATGGAAGCCGTGAACAGTCTTTGATGTCCATGTTTTTCGGGTCTATGTTTCTAACACAGAAACTCTATCAACTATCCCCTGTTGAGGTATCTGTTTCCAACCTTTTCGCTCAGCCTGTTTTATATCATTAGTTTATTTTTCATCTCATTATAGTAAATTAAAAAAAAAAAAAACATTGTATGCTTTCGGAAGGACCTGGAACTGGCAAAGGCTCTGATCAGGCCAGGATCGTTGTTTGTAAGCGATTTGTCAAAGGCAGACAAGTTCTCTAACGAGGGGTATGGATGTGTTCCCCGGGTCTATGTTGTTTGCAATGAAGACAAAGGGATACCAGAGAAATTCCAACGCTGGATGATCGAAAACTTTGAGGTTAACGATGTGATGGAGATTAAGGATGCAGATCATATGGCAATGTTCTCAAAGCCACAGGAACTTTGTGACTCTCTGTCAGAGATAGCACAAAAATATGAGTGATATGTTAGCAACAAGATCTGTTGATTTTTATTTGCGGAGTGGATGTTGCTGCTGGGTTGGCTTCATTAGTCACTAGGTTTTGGAGTATTATATTCGAATAATATGAAATAATCCTTGGTTTTTGGAATGAAAACGATCCTCTTGAACTGCCATGTTTGGATACAAGATTTACTAATTCGTTCAATCTAATTAGAAATATAAAAACGCTTACTTTAAATAGTTTATATATAATAGAAATTATCAGGGCAAAAAAAAAAAAAGTCATTGATATGATATATGAAAGGAGAAAGTGCAAGTCATATACAAACATTCAAGTTTATATATATCAATTTACATTTCTTTTCATCTCTTTATTCAATGTTCTCATTTTGGTCCTTTGTTTTGAAATCCATTTACTTTGATTTTCTTATTTTCATTATACTATAACCTAAACACTGATTTTCTTTTCATTAGCTTATAATACAATTCTACCTAGAAATATATGTTTTATACATTTGATGTTTTCCGTTCTGTTTTTGCTTTTGCTTTCATGGTGTGTGGCAATTCATGCAACCTGTCACATGGTACACTTTATACTTTAAATAGAATATCAAAATCACCACTGATATTTTTAGTAGAATAAAACCAACAATAATACATTCAGCGTTAACACTTGTTCCCTGCTTATTAAAACACACTTAATGCGGGTCTACATTTTCTCTGTCGTGTAGCCAAAGGGGTTGTCAAATCGGGTGAATTGCCACTACTGGTAGCCAATCTGCCATATCTAATTCTTTTTAACCAAAAAATGAAAAAAGTTTTATTTTAAAGTAGATTTACATACCTATAGTATTTGAGCATTTAGTTTATTAATTGGTATATTATCTCTCTACTTAAAGAGTAGAGTTTGAATCTACTTTTTCCAATTATATAAAAAAAATCTAACTTCTATTTTTCCAAAAAATGATTAATTTCCAAATATTGATGTAAACCTTAGGTGTAGAGAGGGTTATGTTATTGGTTTTCTTATTAAAAATGACATAATTTTGTTAAAATTATTATACTATTTCGTGGATATTTAAATTTGTCAGTATTAATTTTTTTGGTTTTAACCAAGAATCCTTCCGAGTTAAGACAGACAGCTTGCTTTGTACAATAATTGTTCTCATAAAGTATGGGTTTCTAATGTATTGGTTGGGAAACAATCCCCACCAGCTTCAATCACTTTTAATGCAGTGGACCTTTCTTTGATCATAGAATTTCAAGGTACAAACACTTTGATCAAGGGAGTTTGCATGTAAATTAACTGGCAATTATCTTGATTAATTTCCACCTAGTTTCTCTTTCTCATTTTAATTTGTAATGTCTTTCGTCTTCTTTTATTGGTTTGAAGGACCTGGAATTAGCAAAGGCTCTGGTCAAACCAGGGTCATTGCTTGTAAGCGCTTTGTCAAAGGCAGACAAGTTCTCTGACGAGAGGAACGGATGTGTTCCCCTAGTCTATGTTGTTTGCAACGAAGACAAAGTGATATAAGGGAAAGCCCAACGCTGGATAATTGAAAACTTTGAGACTAACGATGTGATTGAGATTAAGGATGCAGATCATACTGGCAATGTTCTCTAAGCCACAGGAACTTTGTGACTGTCCGTCAGATATAGCACAAAAATATGAGTGATGTGTATACTTTGAAGGGGGTCCTGAAGCAGGAGTTATTAATGAATATCGCTGCTGTCATGGAGGTGTGATGGGGTTATTTTTTATGGGGAGTGAATGTTGTTTTCTGTAGTCACTTGGGGTTGGAGTATTAGTTTTAAATAATATGAAATAATAATTAATTAAGTATACTATTATTATGTAACACGTTTCTCCACTTTCATTTCTTTCTTTTTTGAAAATATCAAATTAAAAAGTATGAAATAAATTATTTTTTAATCTATTTAAGTAAACATATAAACATATTACATTACCATAAAAATAAAATAATTAATTTTCTTTAAAAAATTAAAAAAAATTAAAAATCGATTTTAACATTTACATTATAATTAAATAGCCTTAATTATATATTTTTATTTTTTATTAACATGAAATTAATAGTTAATTGATATTATTTATATTTAATAATTCATATACAATTTTATCAATTATATTGTAATTAAAATTTTTAAAGACGTTATTTAATCATATATTTATTTTATTTAATTAACTGTATATTTGTATGCCACACTTATTTTTTATTTAATAAGAATACATATAGATCATTTTAGTTTCTTCTCTTTTTCCATTTTTTCTTTCCTTTAATGGATTAAATCTAAATAAGGCCAGAGGGGCCTTAATTGTTTTACAAATGTCAGTAAAGTAAGGTGCCTTAGGAACCTTACTCTTTGTATTAGGTAATAAATTGTCTGTTCCATTTGGGATAAGGACATCTCAATAGCTTAGCAAAAGAGAACCTTTGCAACATCAATCTTCTGGTATTGCTATTTTGTGTTGGCGGTGGGTTTTTGTATTAATCAAATCCTTATCCATGAGGAATTAACAACAGTCAAAGGAAGTATCATTTCCTGGCATTTTGAAAGGAATTAAAAGTCAAATTTGTTATCTATCTACAAATGCCCGTCACTGATTAAACTGTCAAATGTTTGGCAGCCTCCTACCAAGGATCTTTCCAGGCTTTGACCAAGAAACCGGGCCAGTTTGGGAACAATAATTAGTAGCTGCTTAAGATTTCCTTCATGAAATTTCTTGCTCAGAACACCATACTTCTCACCTTTCAGTGACACTCACAATTTGTCATTGTACAGCGGGCCAGACTAACTTCATATAAAGGAATCAGAGCAACAAGATTGGCCCCAACAAAATAATGGCAGAGAAGAAGAACCAGAAGCATTTTGTTCTTGTACATGGGCTATGCCATGGAGCTTGGTGCTGGTATAAGCTCCAACCCCTGTTGGAGTCTACGGGTCACAGGGTCACGGCGCTTGACCTCACAACATCAGGCATCAACATGAAGGCAATCCAAGATGTTCAAACATTTCATGAGTACACCAAACCACTGTTAGAGATTTTGGCCTCTCTTCCTCCTGATGAAAAGGTCATTGTCGTGGGGCACAGTCTAGGAGGCATGAATTTAGCCCTGGCCATGGATGAGTTCCCAAATAAGATTTCAGTTGGTGTTTTCTTGACAGCTTTCATGCCAGATACCCTACACCAGCCATCATATGTTTTAGAAAAGGTACTAAATTTGATATGAATTTACTACCTTGTTGCCTTCATATTATTAATGGAAAATATTGGAGGAGCAAAAACAAAAAAAAAGGAAGCCCTACCTGGCCTCTAAAATTATAGTTTCAAATTGACACAAATAACATATTCAAAATTGCCAGAGGCTAGCTGCTTTAGTATCCACACTTTTATTTGAATGCTACCTTGTCACTAGTTTCCTTTGTAACTTTCATTTCAATTGATCGTTAGTGCTAATTCTGATAAGAACTGTTCTCTTTTCTCTGGGTAAAGTATTTGGGAGGAGTTACGGAAGAATTATTGAAGGATGCTCAGCTTGTTAACATTGGCAGCCTCCAAATTCCTTTCACGATAACTGTTATGGGCCCCAAATTCTTGTCATCCAAGCTCTATCATCTATCCTCCGTTGAGGTTCGGCTCTCTCTTTCTTGTCCCTTTTCTGATAAACTTGATTCCACTCACTTAAAACTTCTTCTTTTTTTTTGAGAAAAACTTGAAACTATTTATAGTAACTATTTTCACAGCAGATCTCTTGAAAATATGGAATATTTATTTCTGTTTGATTTTACCCACTCTATCTGAATTGACATAGATTTACATACGTCACAAATCGTGTCATGTCTATGCTCTTTTGAGGGACTTGGAACTTGCAAAGGCATTGATCAGGCCGGGATCATTGTTTACGGAAGACCTGTCCAAGGGAAAGAACTTTTCGGGTGAAGGGTTTGGAACCGTAACACGAGTTTATGTTGTTTGCAACGAGGATAACGTAATGGTTGAGGAATTCCAACGCTGGATGATTCAAAACAATCCGCCTAAAGATGTGTTGGAGATTAAGACCGCAGATCATATGCCAATGTTCTCCAAGACGCAAGAAGTTTGTGATTGTCTCTTGGAAATAGCAAATAAATATTCTCAAGGAAACTGATTGTTTTCGTATAAGCTTTTAGTTCATTGAGTTTTAAGTTGATACGGAATGAAACCAAGATGGGTTCTAAGCTTGTTTCAGGACAGCTCCATCAATGGGCGAATATTCAACTAGTCAAATTAATAAATTGTAATAAATTTAAATATAATGGATGCTTGGGAGATAATGTAAATTTGAATCTGGACTTTGTAAGGTATTGTTTTCAATTTATATTGGTAAGACTAAGAAAAGTCCAATTGCGCAGGAAAAGGGATAACCTTCACAACAAATGCTGATACTGCAATCTTCTGTTATGGTATTGTTACCATTCTTTTATACTTTCACGAAACCACGCATCAGCACCAAGGAAATTTGATTGGTTGTCATAATCACAAATGCCTAATAACAAATTTTTTCCGTTTACAAATCTAAGTTTGTCGAGTAAGGGGAAAACTCAAACCTTGGGCAGCCTCCAAGCACCTTTCCTGGTCTTGAACAAGAAATATCAAGTGTGGACCAATAAGCAGGTGCAAAATAAGTTTTCTTTCTTGGAATGTCTTGCGGGAGTCGCCATACTTTTCAGCCTTTCATTCTCACATTGATAAATTAACGTTCTGTGAATCTCCCCAGGCCCAGGCTTGCCAACTGTATATAAAGGAACCAGAGCAACAACGGTTTGCTTCAAGAAAAAAAAAACAATGGCAGGGAACAAAAACCAGAAGCACTTTGTTCTAGTACATGGGCTGTGCCATGGAGCCTGGTGCTGGTACAAGCTCAAGCCGCAGCTGGAGTCTGCTGGTCACAGGGTCACTGTGCTCGACCTCGCAGCCTCTGGCATCAACATGGAGGCAATTCAAGATGTTCGTACATTTCATGAATACACCAGACCTTTGTTGGGCTTTTTGGCCTCACTTAATGAACAGGCAATAGTTGTGGGGCACAGCTTAGGAGGCATGAATTTGGCCCTGGCCATGGACTTGCTCCCCCACAAAATTTCAGTTGGTGTTTTCTTAACAGCGTTCATGCCAGATACCACACACCAACCATCATATGTCATCGATAAGGTACTGATCAATTTGTTATTTTCTGTGACGTGCATATTTGATACTTACATTTTACAGTTTCATCATGCATCCATGATGAAGATTTTGCGTTTCATCAATCATGGGTCCTACCCCATGCATCCAGCCGTTTAAGTATATCTAAATGGAATCAAATGAATAACTCCCTGTACTTTTCATCGATTCAATTAATAGAATATTTTCCCATCAATTGTTACATAATTTAGTGAGAAAAGTTTCCCGATTCTAATGGAAGAACTGTTGTGTTTTCTGATTCTCTCTTCACAGTATTTAGAGGGAGGCTCAGAAGAGGCTTGGCAGGATTCTCTAACTGTAACCATTGGCAGCCCAGAACAACCTCTTACGATAACAACTTTGGGCCCCAAGTTCATGGCATCCCAGCTTTATCAGCTATCCTCTGTTGACGTAATTCAGTCTCTGTCTTTTTTTATTCTTTTTTCTTGTTGGTAAACTCAATTATGTGAGCCTACTCGTATTCCTCCTACATCAATTTATTACAACAAAATATAAATATGCTTTGATTTGAAATGGTCAGCCTTGAAATAATTGTTAAACATTTCTTTTTTGACATGTATTTGTATGTGATATGTAGTAATTGTGTTTTTTTTTTTATAAGGACCTGGAACTGGCAAAAACTCTGGTCAGGCCTGGATCACTATTCCAACAAGATTTGTCAAAGGCAAAGAATTTCTCGGATGAAGGTTATGGATCTGTAACAAGGGTTTTCGTTCTGTGTGGTGAGGACAAAACGATGACCCCGGAAATCCAACGCTGGATGATTCAAAACTATCCGCCTAAAGGTGTGGTGGAGATCAAAGGTGCAGATCATATGGCAATGTGCTCCAGGACCAAACAACTTTGCGACAATCTTTTGGAGATTGCAAATACATACGCTTAATATTAGTATACTAGTAGATTAATAAACAAGCTATGATATGATGCTCCCTCTTTATTTTATAGAAAGGAAACGATAAAGAATAGTAAAGTATTGAGTCTGATCAGCACATATAAATACTAGGTGGAAAGTGATGCTTTCCTGCATGCCACTAGCTATCTAGCTATTTGCATTGCCATTTGTCACAGTCAATGTGGGCGGCTAACAAGGTTGTGACAGTAGTTCAACTCTGTACATGTGATTGCAAAACTGATAGAAACTTCATTTATTAAAAATGTAATTTTCTATGTATTAGTAGTAATATCCATACCTACTGCCAACAGCTTGCATCCAAGCCAAGAATATTAGAAAAATTAAGTTGACGTTTGATGATTATAACCAATAAATGTACAAATAATTATAAGAATAATAACTATAATGAGACACATTATATAACACATAATAAAAAAATATGAATTAAAACATTCTTTTAAAAAAATCTTAATACTTCAAGATAACTTTCACCATCACACACAAAGTAATATTGGGTCAAAACAATCCTCAAAGTCATATTGGGTCAAAACAATCCTCATCTATTAGGATAGTTTCGAATTATAGTTTGATTATGATAGTTTAATTCTAATAAATTAATATATCTCATTGAGATAGTTTTTAAATCTGGTTAAACTAGTACAACATATCTTAATTGTATTAGAATAAGATTATTGTATTTAATATATCTAATGAAGTTAAAGAGTAGTCATTATTTAAATTTAGAGAAAATGATTTAGATATATATGGAATAAGGGTTTTTAGTTTGAAATTATTTTTGTAATCTTTTGATTTTTCTCTTATTGGGCTTTGTCTGTTATTATGCCCGTGACATAGGTCATTGAAAAATCGAACCATATAAATTTTTTTTATTTTTACGGATGTGTTTAATTTTTTTTATTCTATTAATTGAGTAAGATTTTAAATAACTTTTTGAAAATAATGCCATAACTTTTACAACATCATTTTTATATCATTACAATATAAAATCAGTTACCGCTGTGCATTCAACATGTTGAGATGACCAACTATCATTTTTACAAGGGCATCCGTAAAGTAATTAACCTCTCTATAAATATACTTATATTTGACATCACCAGCAGTCTTTTGTTGTGCAGTTAGCATTCTTTTATACTTTCACGAAACCTCAAATCGCCTATGAGGAAATTTGATTGGTTGGCAAATGCCTAAAACAACTTTTTCCATGTACAAATTTAAGTTTATTAATATAGGCGGCATAAACCAGGAAAACTCACACCTAGGGCAGCCTCCAAGGACCTTTCCTGGTCTTGATCAGAGGCCAAAAATGATATCATTCTTGGAACGTCGAGTTGCCATATTTCTCAGCTTTTCGTTTCCACATTGATAAATTATTGTTCTGTGAATCTTCCCAGGCCAGACCTGCCAACTCTATATAAAGGAACCAGAGCAACAACATTTTGCTTAAAGAAAAACAATGGCAGAGAACAAAAACCAGAAGCATTTTGTTCTAGTACATGGGATGTGCCATGGAGCTTGGTGCTGGTACAAGATCAAACCCCAGCTGGAGTCTGCTGGACACAGGGTCACGGTGCTCCACCTTGCAGCCTCTGGCATCAACATGGAGGCAATCCAAGATGTTCCTACATTTCATGAATAAACCAGAGCTTTATTGGGGTTTTTGGCCTCACTTAATGAACAGGCAATAGTTGTGGGGCACAGCCTTGGAGGCATGAGTTTGGCCCTGGCCATGGACTTGTTCCCCCACAAGATTTCAGTTGGTGTTTTCCTAACAGCGCTCATGCCAGATACTACACACCAACCATCATATGTTATTGATAAGGTACTGATCAATTTGCAAGTTTCTGTAAAGTGCAAATTTGGTACTTACATTTTAGATTTTCATCATGTATCTATTATGATGAAGATTTTGCACTTCTTCAATTATGGGTCCTACACCATGTTTCTGGCATATTGTTACATGATTTGTTGAATGAATAACTCCTTGTACATTTCATCGATTCAATTAATAGAATATTTACTCATCAAATTGTTACAAAATTTGTTAAGAAATGATAAGGGATTCTAATCGAAGAACTGTTGTGTTTTCTCTCGTGAAAGATCTCAGCGGGAGGGTCAGAAGAGGCTAGGCAGGATTTTCAAACTGTAACCATTGGCAGCCCAGAACAACCTCTAACGGTAGCAACTATGGGCCCCAAGTTCTTGGCATCTCAGCTCTATCAGCTATCCCCTGTTGAGGTAACTCTGTCCCTCTGTCTTTGTTCTTTATTGTTGGTAAACTCAATTCCCTGAACCTACTCCTATTCCTTCGTCATCAATTTATGACGACAAACTATTTATCTATAACCGATTCAAGAGTTTGATTTGAAACGATAAGTCTTGAATTAATTGCTATATGTGATAGTAATTTTTTTTTTCTTTTGAAGGACCTGGAACTGGCAAAAACTCTGGTCAGGCCAGGATCACTATTTCAACAAGATTTGTCAAAGGCAAAGAATTTGTCGGATGAAGGATATGGATCTGTGACGAGAGTTTTTGTTGTGTGCGACGAGGATAAGCCATAAACCTGGAATCCCAACGCTGGATGATTCAGAACAATCCGCCCAAAGATGTAGTGGAGATCAAAGGTGCAGATCATATGTCAATGTTCTCCAAGACCAAACAACTTTGCGACACTCTCTTGAATATTGCAGATAAATACGCCTAATATTAGTATAGTATTAAATTAATAAACAAGCTCTAGCAGCTTTTCAAAAAAAATTAATAATAAACAAGCTATAGCTCTGTTAATTAATAACATCCCTCTCATCAGATATCATTGTATTATGATGATGTACATATACTAATAATTTGTTTAACAATGACAATAGTGTAATGAAATATGGAATTGTTGCTTCAAAAAATTTGCATAGAACTTGAACAACTTGCCTTTTCACTCAAAATATGATGTTCCCTCTTTAATTTATCAAGAGGAAAAGATAAAAAAATAGTATAGCAGTGAATCTTATGAGCACATAGAATCAGTATGTGAAAGGTGATGTTTCCATGCATGCCACTAGCTAGATAGCTACTTTGTATTGCCATTAGCCACAATCAATGTGGGCAGCTGCCACGGTTGTGAGAGTAAGTAAACACTGTTCATAAGATTACAAAACTGATAGACTCTTCATTCTATTTAAGTATAATATTTTTCTCTGTATTTAAGAGTCATATTCATTCCTACTGCCCTATAGCACAGCCGCATCCAAGTCAAGAGCCCCCTTTTTACAGTTCTTACAAGATAGCGCATTTCTGAGCTATAAGATGTTTGAATAATTTAGCTTTTTTTGCAACTCTGCACCTAACTTAGCTGAACTATTTTAAAAAGAATAATACTAAAATATTGTTTACCAGTCCATATTCATGACTTTACTTGTAAAATATGCAAGACATTAACTACACCTAGTGATACGGTCCATATCAATCTCTATTTTAGCCCATAAAAAAAAACATTATAAATTTCAGGTGGTGTGAACTTTTATATAATTAGAACATTTAAGTATACAGTTGATGTGGTATTCATAATTCTTTTTTGTAAAACTATGACATCTTCTCTTAACTTCTCATTAAGATTATGACTCTATCTACTGATCAAAACATACTCTTCGATATGGGATTTACATGATCTACTCTAAAACCATGACACCTAACATTGTTGTAGTACATTCTCCACTAGTTCTCGAGCCTTCAAATCACGAATCTGATTGATTTGTTTATAAAAATATTAGTTAGAATAGCATTCATGCATTTTGTTTGGACCAAAGCAATCACATTTGTGTCTCTTCTTTCATTAATGAATACAGCTTGAAAACAAAGGAAATAATAAAATTCGACCCAATTAGACTATGAGAATCGAGAAGGATGCAGGTGAAAATTGATGTCTTATCGTCAAGATGTTTGGTCATATCATTGAATCTACTGTTGGCAGCAAATACATGTGATATTGGTAACCATGACTGCCCCAACATTTTTTCTTTCTCGATTTAATGTCCTAAACTGAGTACTTACTACATATAATGTTTTTATTTTATTAATTTGTTCTATGGTGAATGAATGACTTTTATGGCTTTATAAAATTTATCCTCAAAATTAATAAATATAGGCCTGTTCTTTTGAGTCCGTAAGTAGGAAGGGTTACGGGCGGTTACTAGAGAGCCCAGGGACCTTAGCATTTTGTATAGACTTTTGGGTTTTATTTGCTGTGCCTTGATTTAGGGATGTTACTGCAGATGTGAAAGTAATAAACCTAAATCTTGTTTTGCTTCCAAGCTTCAAGGGTGATTTATTGGTTACTCCTGTTTTGTATATATACTGAATTTTCAAAAAAAAAAATAAATAAATTCTCACTCACTCAAACAAATAATAAAAAATAAAAATAAATCAATCTTAGTCTATTAAATTAATGACTAATCCCCCTCTAACAAAGGGTAAAGGACCAAATCCAATTCCACCCATTCCCATTGGGTCTTATGAATCATATGTAACTAAAAACAAAAGTAAAATAGAGAGAGGAGAAATGGGTGAAGTTTTTGGCATGGAAATTAATTGAGAAGAAAATAGGGTGAGTCCTAATTGATAAGAGACAACATATATTAATTTTATGAAGAATCTGAATGAATAACAGGCTGAATTCATTGGTTGCCTCATATGCATTTGTGAGTTCAACCATGTTTCAACCCCCTAAATGAGTATATCAAGTGAAGTAGCTGTTGAACAAGTTGTTATAAAAGTAAATAATTAAAATTGAAATATATATACATATATATAACTTGTCACAAACGTAATTTATTGCTGTAAACAACTTTCCCTTTATCCATTTGCATCTATTGGACTGGTGAGGCCATCCATTTGCAATTTCCCAACTTTAAATTAGTAAGTAGTAGTTGCAATTTTCCAACTTCTCTGATCATGGTGATCACGATGAGCTGACGGGGTTTCTACATCTCTTGGGTACGGAGTGTGTGTCGTCGAAGAGGGCCTCCCCTTGACTTCTCAGTGTCGATAGGTCAAGTGAGATGTGTTTGTGGTTGCGGTTTGCTGCTGAGGCGGGTGTGACTTTGCTGGGATCTTCCTCTTTTGGGGATCTCTCCTTGGCTTGGGAAGGTGATCGAGCTCCTTCTAGCCTGCTGCTTATGTGATTAGGCTGTTTAGCTTGGGCCGACTGCTCTCTTTTGTGATCTTGGGCTCTCTGCTTTGCGTTTCTTGTTGCCCCAAGCGCGTAGATTAGGACTATAGTTTCTTTCATTATGCTTATGTTTGCCCATTCTGCAAATGTTGTTAGGGGCATTTATGCTTTCACTATGCTGCCGAACGCTGTTGCGCAGCTCTTTTGTCTTCTGTACAGGGGCAATACCCCTTCTAAAGTTCATTTGCCATGCCAAGAGGAGCCTTACACCGGGTTTGCTGCTATACTTGTCGTGGCATTCAAGTTTCTTTTACCTAATAAAATTCACTTTTCAAAAAAAAAAAAAACGTAAGTAGTGGTAAAAGTTGCCAACTAGCTTACTTTGCTTTCACACACGAAAAATAAATAGAGCAGAAGAGAGCATCTTTTAATAAAGAAAAGACCTGGTAGATGAAGCTTTAAATTATTGGCATTTTGTTTGATAAATGCATTGAATAACGTTCAGTTCACTAGGGACATTGGATCTTGATTCTTGACGAAGAAAATAGTACACATAAATATATATGTATATATATATATATGTATATATATGTTGACTGAAAAGTTTTAATTGTAAAATACATTTTGTTACTTCATCAAAACTTTTTTAAATTTTTTTATTAATAAATATTGATTTTAATGATGATATCATTTATAATACATCAATTACATTGATAATATATCAAATATGAATCCATAATTTTAAATTAAGATTGCTTTTGGATGATATTCGTAGGCTGTAGATAAACTAAGCTCAATTCAAACCCTACAATTATTATTTAATTACATAACTCCTAATTGAGACTTAGTTTATCTAATTTTGAATTCATTTATAAATTCTTTCACTCTTAAGTTTTAAAAATCTTTGTCCTGTCAACCCCCCCAACATTGTCATTTGCTGTTGGGATTTTTTTTTTCTTTTTCTAAATGAATTTATATTAAAGAAACAATAACCTTAGCTTCCTACATATTTCAAGAGAGCTTTATTAGCAAACAGCAATAGTACTATATACTAATAAACATAGAATAGGCCTTGAAGTTTGCCTTAACATCAAATTAATATTATTAAAATAATTAAATATTACTCTCACAAATTAGCTCTTATAAATTATTTCCTTCAGTAAATCATTCGTGTTTAAATATAAAAGAATTTTTTTCTTAATTTAGCAAAAGAATAATTATAATTTCACTCTCAAAAACCATTCACCTCTTCTTCGTTTTTTTTGTCATTTTCTTATCATATATTTAGATGATACGTGGACAGAAATAAAAAATTGAAGGGGGAAACAAGTGAGTTTAGAAACCATATAAATAATTTTCCCTCGTCTTTGGATCAGTCTAATGGATCTTAAAAAGACTACTTCATTTAGTTAAGGGTCCTGTTAAATGATTAATTTAAGAGCATTTGTTAGCATAAATATGTTTTATTCAAAATAGTCAAGTATCCATTTATGGAAACGAATATGATTTTACCCTTAAACGGGGAATGCTCAGAATTTGACTTTTCTTTTGGCACATGTTGTTGAAAACAGAGGGAAAAGGACAGGATGATGAGTTGTTCTTCTATGTGAGGCCTGTTTCCATGCTTATTTTTCCACTGGCCCTATTTAATGTGGCATGCAACGTGAGAGCCATTCTTTCCTTTTTCTGAATAAGCCAGAATCTGTTGGAAACGTTAAATGCTTTCACAAAGGCAAAGCCAATGGTCGTTGCAAAAAAAACAAAAAAAAAAAGATTAAAAAACCCAAGTGTTGCTTCCTTCATTTTATTGGCTTTTTCCCACTATATATACTGAACGCATTGGGGTAGGGGAAAAGAGCAGCTGAAAAGAATGGGTAGAAAACCATGCCGTCTCAAGGAGGGGGTCAACAAAGGAGCATGGTCCGTGCAGGAAGATAAAATCTTAACCAACTATATTGAGCTCCATGGAGAAGGCAAATGGAATACTCTTCCCCAAAAAGCTGGTATACGCAAAACAGTCTTGTTTCTTTTTCTTCTCTTTGTTCTTCATTTCATCTCTGAACTACAGGTTCTTCAGTTTATAACTTGTTTTCTTCTTTTTGCATCTGTTGTTTTTCAATTAATAAAGGTTTGAACAGATGTGGGAAGAGCTGCCGGCTACGATGGATGAATTATTTGAGGCCAGGTATTAAGAGAGGTAATATTTCTCCTGATGAAGAGGACCTTATCATTAGACTTCATCGTCTTCTTGGTAACAGGTAACTTCTCCTTCTTCTCAATCAATTTGTTAAAAATAACATAAACTTTGTCCCTTGGGGCTTGTTTGGACGAGAAAAGATTAAATTGCATCAAATGCCAAATTCTATACAAATTCTTCTGATCGTTTTTTCCTTTATCAATTCAAAGGTAGAAATGATAAGAATGTAAATTGAAGAAGCATCCATTAAAACACATTTCAAGGAGGAAATTGCATTACATTTCTAGACTAGAATGCCACACTGGCTAGCCTATCTTTACTGTATATTAATAATCCTGTTGCATTCCGGATTAGGGAAAAAATGTTTTTGTGATCATGGATTTATAATAAATGCTTTGAAAGATGTTAGTTTTATAGTATACCTTATAATGCTTACGTCTACGCCAATGGCGGAAAGAGGGATGGTTGAGGAATGGCAGTGAATGAAAAGACAATTTTTGTGCTTTAAACTTCAAAGCATTCATGTCAAGGCACGGCGGATTGGTGAAGCAATTAATTTTTTCTTTAATTTTTGTAGGTGGTCCTTGATAGCTGGAAGGCTTCCAGGACGAACAGACAACGAGATCAAGAATTATTGGAACTCTGTACTGTCAAAAAAGTTGAATGGCGATGCATCAAAGCCATCGAATATGCAATGTGAATGTGAAGGGGAGGAATCGGTTGAGAAGTATAGATCGGGTAGTACTCCTAATGTGATTGCACCTAAGGCCAGACGTTGCACTAGGACCTTAATCTCACTTGTGAAAGGAAACCATTTGTCGAACAACCCATGTCTTGCTCCTCCAACCCCAGCGGATGATGAATTAATGTTGGAATCTCAAAAGGATGAGGTCCAAATGCCTAATGTAGAAGATGAGGCATTGATTGACAGTGAGCTTTATATGCCTAATACTTTGGATTACTTAGATTTCTCACAAACTCGGATAGAGGACATGTTTGAGAACGGTAACATGCTTGAGAGTGAGCTTGCACCCATGTTAGAAATGGAGTTGGACAACCTGACCTCTTTGCTAGGACTGGAAGATGAATGGAGAGAGCTTGATGTTGAAAATGATCAGTAAATAACTATTTCTTTTTTTTTGTAGAATATTACTATTCGAATAAAATTTTTTTACTCAAACCTCACTTTTTCATATGTTTTTTTAATTATTTACGTATATCCTTTTAGCAGCATTCATGAGTTTTCGAAACATCTTGAGTTCAATAAAAAAAAAGATATTGGGTATGAAATATTTATTGTTTTATTTTTATACATTGGGTACGAATCACAATTTACAATCATATGTCATCAAAATTAACATTTATTCAATAATTAAAAACTTTTAAAGTTTTAGATAAAATGATAAATTTTAATAGTGCTACTGATCCTTGCTCCATTAAAGCTAGCTACTGCTACTTTTAGCTGCAACGAATTTCATTTCCATCCCAGACTTGGCATTTTATATATAGTAGCTCTCCCAACCTAACCAAAATAATTAATATATAGCATTTAATAATTGTATGGAGTGCATGTTTCTAAAATACAATATATTGTAATGGGACATTGGGTTTCATAGGTTAACACTGGCCCAACCCTAACGAAATCTTTTTAAAAGGGATGGAGCTAGAACACAGGTCAAAATCTGGGCCAGGTCTATCCATGAATACTTCATGAAGTCCCTGAATTAGACCAGCAAGGGATACACAAACAAAACGAAAAGCACGCAAATCCTGTGAATTATATACCATGATAAATCTTTTGACCACAATTCTCGGCTTGTATAATATAACTTTAAGATATTAATAATTATATGAATAAATATAAATATAATGTGATTAATTAAATAGTTTAAAATTTTAAATACATACATAAATATGTTTATTAAATATATTATATAAAATAATTAACTCATTTATTAGACGATCACTAATACATTTATTACATAAATTGGATTAAATTGAATGTGATACAATACAATTGACAACTTATTTAAACATAATTAATTTATTAAAATTTATATTATATAAGTTTATAAACAAATTATACGAGTCAAATATTTAGATTGACACAATAACAATCAATTATTAAAAAATTTTAAATAAATTAAATGAATTTACTTTATTTCATGTCTTAAACGAATTAATACTATTAATATATAAAATATGCTAATCTTAAATTTAAATCCACTTAACTCTTGTATTGTTTTCGTACCACTTTTATTTGATTGTCTTCAAAATTATACAATAAACGTGAATCAAGTCACTTCCAGGAGACTGACTTAGCCACGAAGTTAATGATTAATCAAAAAAAACTATTGCCAAAAGTAGTGATTTTTCCTTTTAACCCATTTGTTCCAATAAGTGCATGAAGTCTCCAAACCCTAATCAATAATGAGAGAATCCAAATACGCCCAGAATATCACTTTCTGGAATAATTTGTGTCTATAGCCCAAAATTTCTAGCTTTTATTTCCCATCTTGGGCCGGCCTAGATCGGCAATGTCTAACGCCTCTGCTGAATAAGGCCAAGAGTCAAGGGAGCAGAGTTCAAACTCTCTGACACAAGACTAAGAAGGAAAAAAAACCATGGGAGAGGACAATAGGGAAAAGCAGTTCGTGCTGGTGCATGGGATGTGCAAAGGAGCTTGGCGTTGGTTCAAACTCAAAACCCGGCTCGAGTCTGCTGGTCTCAGGGTCACAGCGCTTGACCTTGCAGCTTCTGGCATCAACGCCAAGTCGATCCAAGATGTCCGGACATTTCATGAATACAGTGAACCTTTGTTGGAGATGCTGGCCTCTGTACCTTCCAACGAAAAAGTCATACTTGTCCGTATAATTTTTCTAAGTAATTTTCATTTACCTTCCTACTCAATTTAAAATCATTAAAATTTTATTTTCAATATATATGCATTAATTGTCTCAAGATGAAGTAGTGGATAAAATCTTTACCCATTGCAATAAGTTTGACATTGATGGGTTACAATTCATTCATTTTCATTAATTTCCTCAAATTCAACCCCAGGCCCCTTTTCCCTTTTAAGTCAATAGAGTATATATTCATAAAAGCCAATGATCTCCAGATTGGCCCCTAAAAGTCAAAGATCGTTAATGGAACTTGAAAAATGGTGTTTACACAACTTTTATTCAGCTAATACTTGGACCCATCCCAAAGCCATATTTCGAAGAGGTGACAGGTATGTCATGAACTCAGTTTCAAGAAGTAAAGATAAAAACCAAGTAGTCTGAGAAGAGTTACAAAGAACAAAGCATTGAAGAAGCAAACTGATATGTCCAAAGTTCTGCATTCACAGCTTCATAAGCAAAATGTATTTATAGAAGTAATGCATGATTAACACCTGTTACACATAAAGACAAGTGTTAAAGAAAGTTATATGCATTCCACCGCATCATAAACAGACACATTATGCACTTAACAACCTGTACAACGAAGCAAAAAGGACATATACATGTCTACGTAGTGAGTTGATGCATGCTTTATTACTAGCAAGGAGTACAAGCGCATTCAAGAATATTTCTCTGCAATTCCTTGAAGGCAAGAGGACAGCTCCTTCGGCTTTGAAAACATCACCATATGATCAGAGCCAGAGACCAGCTTCACCTCATCTGGTGGATTGTTTTCAATGATCCACCTCTGCAAGTTTTCAGGTATCCCACGATCTTGATCGCACACAATGTACACTCTGCTTACTGATCCATATCTTTCCTTGGTAAGCTCTAGAGATATTTTGCCTCCATACAGAGCAGTTGGTCTTATCAGAACCGTTGCAAGCATCAAATCCTGCTTATAAATTATATCACCCATTTATAACCGAAAAGAAATCTGATAGAAGCATCCTTTGCTATAACTTGCTTTTGGAGTTGGAGAAGAAATGAATTCGTTTTTTACCTCGGGAGGGGATAGCTGGTATACATTTGATGAAAGGTAGTTGTGCCAGGCGAGTACGGAGGTCGGAGGGTTGTCTGGCCCGTTGTCAAATGTATATTTCCCATCCATCTTGGAAAATATTCCTTTCCTGGTAAACTGCCCGAGAAAAACCAAGCAAAGGAAAATGTAGAAGGAAAATTCCATTGATGATTATTTGATACGTTGACATATGAAGGAAATTGCGTCAGATTGTAATTGAAAATGGTAGGGTATTTACTCATATGATTTGCATAATTGTGCCAATAAAGATCCAATTATGCAACAAAGAGGGAAAATGAAATCAGAAAAAAAGGTTGATCTTTGGGTTTGTGCTAAAAATGCCGAAGAGAAAGAGACAAGGGATTTTATAGTTTCTAATGCCTGCTTGTTTTTATCTTAGGTGTGTGTGACAATGTGGGAAAAGGGAAGAGAGAGTGATGAACAAGTACCTCTTCTTCTATTGAAGCAAAACTGAAGTCAGGGCCTGGCATAACAGCTGTGGCAAAAATTGCGACAGAAACTTTCTCAGGAAATCTTTCCATGGCTGCAGATAGGCTGATTCCACCCAGGCTGTGACCCACCAGAATCACCCTTCCCTCTTCTGGCAGAGACGCCATGAATTCCATCAATGGCTCATAGTAGTCTGAAATTGAATGAAGCTCATGAACTTGCTTCGGATGTACCCCAGAAGCAGCCAGGTCCAGAGCTGTAACTTTGTGGCCGGCGGATTTCAGCAGAGTTGCCACCTTATACCAGCACCATGCTCCATGGAACGCTCCATTGACCAACACAAAATGCCTCTGTTTCTTCTCCATTTGCTGCACCCTGATCTCTAGAAATTGGTTTTGCCGTTAATGCTATGAGAAAAAACTCATCTTGCCCGACATGGTTTTGTTATTTTAGTAATTGGTCTTCTTCAGAAAACATTATTCATTGTCTTCTATGGCGTGTGAAAAAGACAATTGAATAATGTTTTATAAAGAAGACAAATTGATATCGTCCGCCTCGTGGGAGGTTGAAAAATATGCTTCTAAAGATTCAGCATTGATTTTCCCTTGTTGTGCACTTACCATTTCGGCTGCATTATGCACGCATAATTAATATTTTATTCACTACTTTAAGTGGATGACTAATTCACAATTAGCGGATATTTGAATACACTCATTCATCCAGAAAGAAGCAGCAAGTGGTAGACAAGGCGAAGACTTGGCAAGAAGAAAGGGATCAAAAGGAAGCACAAGCACTAAGAAAACTGGTTATAGTGCTCCATAATTGCTTTGTATATGCTATCTTAACGCCATTTCTCTGCCTCTCCTCCCACATCTATCTCTCTTAATGTCACCGCCACCGCCAAGATGCAGCTTAAAGATTACCAAGAAAAATGGTAAATCCTTGGATTTGGAGTGAGACTTTCCATGGACTTTCCACAATCTCCACTCCCGGAGCCGGATTTGCCAAATGTCAACGCCACTAATTAAGTAGGCCAATGAAAGTTTTACATTTATTCATTTTATTGCATCCCTTTCAATCAAGCAGGCTAACAGTGGACTTGAGCAAACTCCAAGTAATGACAAGTTCCTAACACCAAGCACGTTTCTTGAAGGCAGGAGCACAGCTCGTTTGGTTTGAAAAACATAACCATTGATCAGAGCTGCAATGAGCTTTATTCTCATCTGGTGGATTATTTCCGATCATCAACCTTTGCAAGTCTTTTCTTATGATATTATCTTTGTTGCACACTGTTATGAAAATTGTCCAAAAAACAACAAAGATAAAATCTAGAGAAATCAAGCAAACAAAAAAACATAAAATTTACGTGATTTGGTTTTTTATTTACGTCCACTAATGAAACTATTTTTATATTTTATTCTTATATTATTAAAAAATTAAAAATATAATAAATTGACAACCAAGATCCTTTGCACACTCTTTCTCAATAACCTCCCAAGAATACTCACCCAAACCACTTTAATTCTATCTAAAGCAAAAGACTTACAAAGTTTCCTTTCTCTAAGATTAATTCTAAAACCTAAAGATCTACTTTTATAGTATAAACGTTTAAAGTACAATGTAAACACGACGCATTGATCCGTATTTCTCCTTAATGACTACAGTAGCCTTGAAGGATTCTCATGGTTATGGAAACCAACATGTCTATCTAAAGTTAGTGCAAGCATTAAATCCTGCCCCCATCCATTGTATGCAAACCAAGAAACATCAGCCCGTGACTCAAAGACAAAGGAAACATGAATTCAATGGGCACTTCTTGCAAAACGCACAAGGCTATTGACTACAGTCTTATCTCGGGAGGGATAATGGGTATAACTTGGACGCCATGAAATTGGGTCCAAAGAGTAGTGAGGTTGCAGGCTCATCTAGCCCATTATGGAACCCAAATTCGTGGTCCATGAACTTGTCAGAGTCCAATCTGTCATTCAACTATCCAAGAAAAGACCAGAATGAAAGTTAAGAATTACACCAATATCTTCTTTTCTTTCTTGTTCCAAACGTGAGGCACCAATATGGAATCGAGAAAGAAGGAATTAGGCCCAAAATTGTCCTACTCATGAAATCATAACTTGTAATTTGCTATATGTTCTAAATTTTCAAAGGCCAAAAATGCTATCGAAGAAAGGCAGTAATTCTAACCTCTTGCGATTAGAGTTTTGAGAAGTGAGTTTTGGACACGGCACAAAAGCAGTGGTAAATACTGCGACAGAAATATTTTCTGGAAATCTTTCCATGAGCAGATATGCAGAGTCCACCCTTGCTGTGGCCTACTAGAATCACCTCTCCTCTGGTGGGAGAGACGCCATGAATTCCGTCAACGGTTCAAAGTAATCAGAAATCGAATGAACCTCATGAACTTGCTTGGGATGGACCCCGGAAGCAGCCATGTCCATGGCTGTAACCCTGTGACCCATCGATTTAAGCCGAGTTGCCACCTTATACCAGCACCATGGCTCCATGACAGGCTCCATGGACTAGCACAAAATGCCTCTCTGTCTTCACCATTCTGCTCCTATTCCTATCGTTTCTTACCTTCGTATCTCAAAATTATCTGAGTTAAACAAATTTAAGACCTTCAGTCAAATTTGAGGTCTCGTAATAGTATTTATCCCTTTTTTTTATTTTAATAATAATATATAAATACTTTATTTACAAAATACAAAATCACATTCTATAAAAATGACAAACAAAAACGTAATACATCAGAAAAGCCAAGTCTGCAGGATAGACGTGTACCAAAAGCCAAGAGGACAACATCAGAGAGTCGGCAACCAAGCATCAAAACCAATAAAGGAAAACATTTTAAAAGTTTGGGCATTCACCCATTTTTATTCTAACTGTTTCACTTTCACCATGCATCAAGCAAGGCTAAGAGTTGGCTCGAGCAAATTTCCTATAACCCACCAAGCATTGCCCCTCTAATCATATTTCTCTGCAATTTCTTCAAGGCAAGAGCAGAGCTCCTGGGGTTTAGAAAACATAACCATGTGATCAGATTCTGAAATCAGCTTCACCTCATCTGGTGGATTGTTTTCAATCATCCACCTTTGGAAGTCTTCGTCGTTGACCTTGTCTTTGTCACACACTATGTAAACTCGACGCACGCATCCATATTTCTCCCTGGTCAGTTCAGTTTCTTCAACTGATGCTGCATCGTTATTGCTACCAAAAGGCCTGGCTAACATTGTTGCCAGAGTTAAATCCTGCCCCAATTTACAATACATAAGTGAAGAAATATCAGCTCTCTTCTGAAGGGCAAGGAAAACTATACTATCGGAATGAGGTATATAAATGAATAAAGGCTGCAAAGAAATCAAACCTCAGGAGGGGATAGCTGGTATAACTTAGTTGACATGAAACTGGGCCCAATGAGCAATGAAGTTGGAGGCTCATCAGGACCATTATCAAACGTAAATTGTGTGTCCATAAAGGATCCCAATCTCTCATGGAACTGTCCAAGAAAAGACCAGGAAAAATTAGGCTCAAGAATAAATAAGACTTGGAGTCGTACCAATACAGATTGAAGTTGGGCCTCAATTATCCTACAATGAAATCTCTAGTGTTGCGATCATCAGATGATTCAGAACCCACCATTTGTTCTTTTCCTTTTTTCCCTCATTTTCCCTGTTGAGGGGTTGTTCAGTTTCAAAGGAATCAGATGTCAGGGACCACAAATAAGAAAAGTTTGACCAACTTCAAGATTGAAATGAAAGCTACAATTATCTGAGAACCTAAGTCAAGAATTAGCTGATCCCTTAATCCTACTTTAGATTGCTGGCTAAGAAAATACTCACACAAGTCTTCATATTTTCTGGTTCCATAGCATCCTGAAAGAGCCAAATAAAACAATTGTAGACCATGCTTATTATATACACCAGATCTTTGTCTCCCAGCTAAAGAGGTAGATTTGCATCGCATACTGCAACATGCAGCAGCAGGCATTACTACAGCCTACCTTTTCCCATTTATAGAATCTAAGTCCCAAAGCAATCTTACAAGATAAACATCAAAACTGAATTAGATCCCTTCAAACTTATGACTTCTCTATGTGGCTTGCTTCACCGAGGACCCAGCTTTGTAGTAGGTCCTAAATTCAAATGGAAAGAATGCTATATAACAAAGGGCAAAAGTAACTATGTGTGCCCATGTCTGTGAAGAATGAGAGAGAGTAACAAGTACCTCTTGACGCAAAGAAATGTAACTGAGGTCAGGTCCCGGCATACTAGCACAGGCAAAAACTGCAACAGAGACTTTCTCAGGGAATCTCTCCATGGCAATAGAAATGGTCAATCCACCCACGCTGTGGCCAACCAGAATCACCCTCTCCTTTGGTGGGAGAGACTCCATGAATTCCATCAACGGTTCAGAATAGTCTAACATCGAATGAAGCTCATGCACTTGCTTCGGATGGACCCCAGAAGCAGCTAGGTCAAGAGCTGTAACTTGGTGGCCCGCTGATTTCAACAGAGTTACCACCTTATACCAGCACCATGCTCCATGACAGGCTCCATGGACAAGCACAAAATGACTCTTTCCCTTCTCCATTTGTTGCCCTTCCTACCCTTTCTCGCCTCCAATCTAGTTTGTGCTATGGAAAAACCTCATTTGGCCATGCTGGGTCTTGAAGTAGCAGTCATATCACATTATTACACCCAGGTCCCACACATTTAACATCAACCATGAATTAGCTCCAGCAGTCAGCAGTCAGCAGTCAGCAGGCAGCACCATCCAAGGAGTAGTTGTGATATTGAGGTTTCAAATGTCCCATGGTTATATCAACCTTTGAAAATGAAAATAGCTACAAATTGACTGAATACATAAGAGAAATTCATACTACTTATAGTAAAAGTTAAAAAATTTAATTGTAACTTTAAAATATGCTCTCTCATACATCTTTCTTTTACCATGATATCATACATGTTGGATATAAAGGAACAACAACATATAAAGTAGTCTTGTTCATGTTGGCTATGTAAACATTTTAGTAAATAGTTGTCTACATGAAAAATTAATTTGTATAACAATTAAATTTAATTATAGTTAATGCTTACATGAATTAAACTTTTTCAAATAGTAGCATATCAAGTAGATCAGGAGTCTGAGAAGGCCTGCTAGGCTGTTTCTTGTCGTTTGCCCTTTGAAGTAGAATGAAGTCCACCAAAGCCCATAAATTTCTAAATAAATAGTAACTAAGTTCCAAACCATAATTGATTTCCATATTTACGTTAAGGCATCTGTCAACTCTAGAGGCATCTTCCCTCCATCCACGGCGAGTATTGTTCCTTTCACATGCTCTTCCTTGGTTAGCTGCACATAGAAACAGTCTTCAAATATTTCCTCTCTCTCGTCCTCTTTGTTGTTGTCAAATAAAAAAGAAAGAATATTAGCCTCATGAAAATCCGTTTCTAATGCTTCCATTTTTCCTTTGGATAAACTGCCCCAACGAGGTCAGAGTCATACTGCACAACCAGAAAAACTCAGGTCAAAGATTTCTTCTCCTTAACTTGAACATTAGAGAATATATGTATAAAAAAAATTAAAAGATTATAACTAAATTGTGATCGCATATCACAGCATCTTTACCTATCTGAAGTTCCAGGATCATCAATAATACTCAGCTAATTTGTATCAAGCATTTTGAAAAAAAGATGTGCTAAAAGAATTTGATAAAGCTCAGTTACCTGAATAGGCCTTCCATTCTTCAAAATGTAATCATCCTACTGCTTAAAGCAGAGTTCCTGAAATCTTGTTAAGCTGCAATAAAAACAAAATGTAGAAATATTCAGATATTAAACTGTCATTTTCGCTTTATTATTGAGAAGCAATATGGTAAAGTATGTATTCTCATATCCAACACGTAGTTACATGCATTTCTAAAAATATGAAGAGCCTTGAAATGTTGAGCAATGAGAAACAATCAATAATTGGAAAATGAAGCACCGTTTTAAAAGCACTTCTGGATTATATGGAAACAAGTTCTTCAGGTGAAGGTTCTCCATGGAATTTTTCAGAGAAAGCAAGCAGTCTTTCGCTTGCTGATACGGCTGTTCCCCAGTTCTATATTCAAGGTCACTCTTAAATTTATTCTCTAGGTATAAAGGAACAAATTTTGCAGGTCCAGATGACGGCTCTATCTGAGAATTGGAGCTTTCTGATAAAACTTTTCTTCTCTTGCAATAAGATTGATTTTTAACTTCTCCATACACTGAGAATTTTGTAAATATTTGCCATGAATCACATACCATGCGCAAGCACCTACAAACAAAAAAGGCCACACCACAAAACAAAGCGTGCCAGAGTTACACTGAATCAGAAGCAAATAAGAATGGAAACAGCACTCTTCTATCATGCCACCTTGTAAGGTTAAGTTTAAGGAGAAGCATGCAACAGATGAAAACTAAAATACATACCTTAAGAGATATTCTGCACAACTAATTCCTGTGTCTTTCGAGATAAGATAATCAAGAAGCACTTGATGGTCATAGTGCAACTGCCGGTAGTGAAAACACATAATGTCAATGATTAAATATGGTAAACTCCAAACAAAAGAAGTGGAATGCATTTGTTTTTAATTTCTATTTCTCTTATTTTGTTGGACAGTGACAAGGAAAGCCTGGGAGGTATCTTTCTTTTCTCTCTTGTGTATGTATGAGCAGGACGGTGGGGTGCTCATAGCATGATTAAGATGTAAAAACTTGCCTCAGCAAGGAACAGATGAAATAGGTGTATGGGATTGAATATATTTGAAACATGAAAAAGAACATCTTCTCTCATATCTTGAGATTCCCATCTTTCTTCAGGGAATCTGCAGAAAAAACAAGAAACAGTTAAAAGAACCAAAGAAAAATCATTAAATAAAAAAAAGGTAGCAACCAGGATATCATTGCTCACTGTTGTTCTTCACAAGCTTGCACAGAAAGCAGTTGCAAGAGCAATTTGAATAATACATCATCCTAGGAAAAACAAGGATTAGAACATGGCACACATAACAAAGCTTAGATAAAAAGAAAAAGAAAGCAGAGCAACTACAAACTCTTTAGGCACAAATACTGCAGTATAATTTCTCAGGGAAAAGCACACACACGCAAACATACAGAAATGGAAACAACATAGCAGCATACAGCCTAATAGTGTTAAGCAGAGTTTCCAAGGGTGCAAGGAACCGACCTCATGCATGTACAGTTTGAGGAAGGAAAATGAAAAGTTTATGCATTTCTCCATGTACGTTTCACGGTCCACAAGTATATCGACAGGCAGATGTTCAGAAAGCCATGTATAAAGCTCTAATAAACCTTTCTTTCTACCAAAACAACTCATATCTGGAATTGTGTCAAAACTCAAGCCTGATTTTAAAATTGCACTAGGACAATGCATGCCAGTGTCTTTTCTTGGATTTATCAAACTGAAGCAACACCTCAAGAAAAGAAAAATGGCCTGTCTTTGTAAATGGCAAGAGTGCATACTATGTACTTCACCATCAGTAATACTTAACATAAAAGGAGAGTCTTCTAGACAATCATACTGATCCTCAACTTCAGTTAAAGGTTGGCATAAAAGCTCTTGAAAGTACTCATGGAGAAGCTGCAACCACGAAACAAGAACCATACAATCTAGTGGTATTTGGAAACAGAGCCTGATCATCAAAACCTGCAAAATTTGTTTAAGTTCAAATAAGTAGAGCGCTTACATGCAACAATAAAACAGATCAAGAGTAGTGGGAAAACATTTAAATTTCCATACCAATAACTTGTGCCTGAAGTACCGAGAGATGCATGTATTGACACACTCCCCTTTCTTGCCAAGGCACCAATATAGAAGTTTGGGCATAAGGTTGATAAATTTCAAAAGAATCACATGCTTATCCAGGGAATCATCTAACCCTTCCACAAAACTAAATTGCTCAACCAATGAACAAAGAAACTGAATAAAATTCCCTAAGAACACAATCCTCAGCTCATCCTCTTCACCACCATTTCCACCAAAGATCTCATCCATAGAATCCCAAGGCACATTCAAAATACAAAAACAAATCAAATTTAAAAACACTTGAACAAGCTCATCATCACAGTCTTCCTTCAAAAATTTCAGTATATTTCTTAAAATTCGAATAATTCCAGCTACTGTAAGCAAGCCAGCATTTTTCAACTTAGGTTTTAATAAACCTACAAGACATAATAAATCCGAATCTGAACCTTCAACTCCACCAATTGAAGGTTCAAATGAACATGAAGATATGATAGAGATTGAGAATTCAAAGCAAATACAGAGCGAACGGATTAAAAATTCCCAACTTTTCCCCTGCAATAACACAAAAAAAAAAAACCATTGAAAAGAAAAACAAGCTCTAAAGTTTCAAACAAAATCTGTAAATTTTGTTAAACGTACAGAGAAGGCTATGAATTCAGAGAGGGTCACGAGAACGTTGCCAGCTAAATGTTGAATGAATCGGCTTTCGAAAGTTAATATAGTTATCTGAAAGAGATATTGAAGAATTAAGTGACTTGGGCTTTGAAGAAAAAATGTGTAAAACAAAGAGAGGAGAATACAAAGAACTTACCAAGTGAGATATTGCTTTGGATAAAAATTGGTGGTTTTCTAACTGTGGGTTTAATGGAGAAGCGGTGTCAGTCGTGTGAATCAAGCGGTGGATTTCATTTGACACCTGAAAGGTGAACGAGAGATAAGAGTTAAGTAATGAAATAAGTAAAATGTAGGAACTTGAGAGAGAAGGGGAAGAGAGGGGAACCTGAGATAGGATGAGGAGAAGGTTTTTCTCTTCTTCTTTGCTTAGATAGATATTCTCTGATTCCTGCCATTGTAAAAGAAAAACAGACTTAGCAAGTAAAGATTAAACAAAAAAGCAAATGAAGGGCATATAGAAAATTGGACAAGAACGGAACTTACGGTGAAAGGGTGGAGAGAATCGTTGATCAGACGGCAGAGACGGGAGAATTCGAGATCAGAGAGCGAAGGTGAAGACATATTTCTTGCCCCGATGAGTGCCGTTCATGGATTTAGATTTTCGACTCAGCTTCGAAGACTGGATTTCTCAGTCACTGTGTTTTATGCCGGTGCCTTGTCCATCGGAAGGCGCAAAACCGTAGCGTTTCGATTGTTTAGAATATTAAGATATTTAATTTAATTTTAAAAAATTAATTACCAATTAATTCTGTTCGGCCGCAAAGCCAAAACCAAGGAAAACTCAATCTCTGTCTGAGAGTATCAACTTTTCGAGTTGCGATCATATCCCCCACTCTCCTTGTCTGCGTGCATGCCACCATCATACGAAACCCGTTGTCTAGCCTCCCTTGTTGAAAAATGCACCTCCATAACCAGCCTCAAAATAGCGCGTCAACTCCACGCTCTCCTCCTTACCACCACCCCAACACCCCTGGATTCACCTGCACCATATCCCCAGAACAACCTCGTGTCCATGTATGCCAGATGCAACTCCCTTTCCGACGCCAAGAAAGTATTCGATAAAACGCCCAGTAGAAATGTAGTTTCATACAATGCGCTTATTTCAGCGTATTCTCGAGCTCCGAACCATGCTAATTTAGCCTTTAGCTTGTTTTCCCAGGTGGGTTTCGAGTCTTTAAGGCCAAATGGTGCCACATTCACGAGCTTGCTACAAGCTGCTTGTTTGGTTGAGGATAGGTTGATTGGTTCTTCGATACATGCTCTAGTTGTGAAGTGTGGATTTCTGGGTGATGTTTGTATTCAAACTTCATTGCTTGGGATGTACTCGAATAGTGGGGATTTAGAATCTGCTAATGAAGTTTTTGGTTGCATAAACGGCAAGGATGTTGTTGCTTGGAATTCTATAATGTTTGGGAACTTGAAGAATGAAAAGATAGGGGAAGGGCTGGCTCTCTTTTTTTATATGGTTAAGTATGGGGTTTTTCCATCTCAATATACGTATTCAATGGTGTTAAATGCTTGTGGTAAGGTGGGGAATTATGGTTGTGGGAAAGTTATCCATGCCCGAGTTGTTGTTTCGAATGTAGTAGTTGATCTACCTTTGCAAAATGCCTTGCTTGACATGTATTGCAATTGTGGTGACATTGAAATGGGATTGAACGTTTTTAGTAGGATTGCAAACCCTGATTTGGTTTCTTGGAACTCAATGATCGCGGGATTGGCAGAGCATGGTGATGGAATGAAGACAATGGAGCTGTTCGTCAAGTTGAAAGGAGTGTCGTTTCCCAAGCCTGATGAGTATACTTTTGCTGCTGTCATTTCTGCAACAAGTGCACTCTTAGCGACTGATTATGGGAAGCCCCTGCATGGTCAAATTACAAGAACAGGATTGGAAAGTTGTGTTTTTGTAGGAACCGCGCTTGTGTCCATGTATTTCAAAAATGGTGATAGTGAATCTGCTCAGATGGTTTTTTGTATGATCCTGAAAAAAGATGTGGTTCTGTGGACTGAAATGATTATGGGTTATTCCAGAATGGCTGATGGGGAGAGTGCAATTAGATTGTTCGTTAAAATGTGTCAAGTGGGGCATAAGACGGATAGCTTTGTTCTCAGTGGAGCATTAAGTGCATGCGCTGACCTTGCAATGTTGAAACAAGGTGAGATGCTTCATTCTCAGGCTATAAAAGCTGGATATGATGTTGAAATGTTTGTTTGTGGTAGTCTGATAGATATGTATGCCAAAAATGGGAGCCTTCAAGCTGCTCGATCAATATTTTCTTTGATTTGCAACCCTGATTTGAAGTGTTGGAATGCAATGCTTGGGGCATATAGCCTCCATGGATTGACAGAAGATGCATTGGAGCTATTCGAGGAGATCCTAAAAAATGAACGAAGACCAGATCAAGTAACATTTTTGTCTCTACTATCTGCTTGTAGCCACGGTGGCTTGGTTGAAAGAGGAAAGTTCTTGTGGGGATATATGAAGGAAAATGGTTGCACAGCAGGGCCCAAGCACTATTCTTGCATGGTGAGTTTGCTTTGTCGGGCAGGATTATTGGATGAGGCAGAGAAAATAATCACAGAATCACCTTACAGTGAAGAACATCTGGAACTCTGGAGAACTTTGCTAAGCTTTTGTGTCACTTACAGAAACTTGGAAAAAGGAGTACATGCAGCAGAGCAAGTCTTAAAAATAAATTCAAGAGACAGTGGAACCCATATCTTGCTTTCAAATCTTTACGCAGCTACAGAGAGATGGGAAGGTGTCGCAGAAATGAGGAGAAAGATAAGAGACTTGACATTGGAAAAGGATCCTGGGCTAAGCTGGTTTGAAGATAAGAACAATATTCATATATTCTCTTCTGGAGATCAATTGCATCCCCGGTTTAATGATGCACAAGCTGAACTGCATAGGCTACAAGGGAACATGATAAGATCAGTAACAGATGACTTCGTTTCAAGTATTTAGTTTAACATGAGATAAAGAGTCGGCTGGAAAACTGAGAAGCTTGCATATTGTTACTGGAAGTAACTGCTCGTCCTGGCAGGTGAGGCTATTATAGAAACCAGCAAAAGCTTACCCTTCACCTTAGTGTGTGCTGTGAGCTTAGGCTTGATTATCTGGATCCATTGAGTAGGATACTAACACAAAATTGTTGCAAATTACTCTATTTATCCAACAACCAAATTGGGAATATGTATAAATTCCCACTAGATTTCCAGAATTTTGTAATTGTTAGCTATAAAAAACCATTAGCGGGCATTAATTCTTTATATATTCATATTTGGAAGCTTGTGATCTGAACTCTATGCATGGGTTGAGATATTTTGTGGCATCTTGTAAATAAGGGGTTAGATATAATCCAACATATACAGCATTAGAAAGCTTTGAAACATTCGTAGACGAAAGTCAAAAGTGACAATCAGAAATTCAGAACTGAAAATGATTTATCCTAAATGCCTTTTATATGATTATACCTTGATAAAAGATAATTATGCTTTTCCTATCTTATTTCTCAAGAAAAAAATCCGACCTACAATGTTACAGTAACAAGGATCTTGTAGCACCTTCATCAAGCTGCAAAGAAAATGGATTAGTATGTTTCACCAAAGTTAACATCTTGTTTTCCTGGACTTCACCAAAACAACTACAGGGATCCTTCAACTCCAGAGCTAAAGACACTGAACTTTAAGCAATATCACGTTCAAAGACACAGTCAAAACGAAATGTGTGGCTCCTTTTACGTGCAAAGGATCATTTAAGTAGACAGCAAGTTGCTTCAGGATTCCACATTCAAGCTACCATGACTAACGTCGGGCAGTTCGAGATTTTGGTCTCGATGATTTCTGCAAGAACACATAAAAGAGGTTAACGAAGAGAAATATAATGATCCAGGTAACAGAACTGACTGATGCTCACACAGCAATTAGTGTTCCTTGAAGCTTACTAGCTATTTTTATAATCAATTATGAAAAGGAAAAAAATTGAAAGCCAAGAAAACATTCTACTCACAGATGCAGCCCCAAAGCTAGCACCAGACCCTGTTGCAGCACCTGCGACAAAGTGAAGTAACTTAGTCAGACAACAAATTAAGTAGATAAAAAAAATTTATCAACCCATGTCCAAATACAGAAATTACTCAAAAACAAAACTCCAAGCATGATTTCCTAATGACAATACTTTAAAATAAAAAGTAATTTCAAAAACCAATGGGATAAGAAGGTACCAGAAGCAAATGGTGTTGAAAAAAGTGAGCCTCCAGCAGATGCAGTAGAAAAAGCTGGTGTAGAACTAGAAAACAGAGAGGGAGTGGATGCAGATCCTAAAAACGATCCTGATGAGGAACTGAAAAGTGATGTCTGGATGGAAGCAACTGAGGTTGGAGTTGCAAACAGAGAAGATGACATGGAAGAAGCAGGAGTCGAAGATGGTGTACTAAAAAGAGACAATCCCCCTCCAGAAGAAGCAGATGCTATTGCAGCAGATGTCTGTGCGGCAGAGGCTGCTCCAGGATTTGCTGAGCTGGCAAACAACCCAGCAACCTGAGTTGATGGTTGTGAATTTGCAGGTAAATGCAAAGTTGGATGTACCCTCTTAGCCGCGGCTTCTTGCTTGGCAGTTTCTCTTCGATCAGCTTCAAGAAAAGGATCATTAACATCTCCTGTGCGGCGCTGATCAGCAAGATATGCTGTTTTCATTGATTCAATGTATTGATGAATGCTCTCCACCTAAGAAACACATGGTTATATAGCAAGTCAAAATCTTTTTTCCTTCTTTTTTCTTTATGGGGTGGAGGTATGTTAAGAGTTTGAGCGAAATCAGATATAGCTTAAACTCAAATATCATATCTTGAATGCATGTTAACTATGTTAAAAGTAAGATATATCAAGTGTATTTGAAAGCATAGCCTTATATAAGAAGACGACAAAAATCCTGCTCTCGACTCAATTTCAATTTACAAAGTTCCGAACAACCACATATATTTCTGCTCCTTAGCATATAATCAATTACCAAGGACAACATGCAACTGAAATTAGCATATATCTTGCACACATCTATATATATACACACTCTCAATCAGACGACATCACACATGGACAAAGAATGATACAAGCACAGATATTTACTTTACCTTGGCAGCCACATGAACAAAAAAGTCATGAACATTGGACATGACTTTTGGAAGAGATTGCAACAATGAGGATGTGTGATTGATAGAGTTTCTGTCAGAATTCAAAAGGAGCAGTTGTTCCAACTCTTCAATCCACTGGCGACACTCAACCAAATACTTCTCAAATCTAGCAATTGTATGCTGTAGAAATAGAGATGGCTTCTTCGGAAGCCCATGGTAAAAATCAAAAACTGGTAATATGGATGCAGCATTTGGTTGAGCACTAGAACCTGGTGTTGTTGTTGCCCCTGGAGCCTGGGATGGTGCAGTGGTATTTGAAGCACCTACTATGTTTGAATAAAGGAACCGGGGACGAAGCATCATGAATGAACGAACGGCAACCTCTGTATTCCTTAACATATCTTTCACAGTAGCCATCAACTCCTGCAGCAAAGCTTTCTGCCGCTCCATGGCAGTACTGACTCCTCCAAGTTCCTGTTGAAACACCCAATCATCCACCAATGCTAAGCACCATAATGGGCCAATGGACAAGAAAAAGGTTTCAAAACTAATGGTTTTTTATATACATCATTCAGATGGGAAATGCTTCATTGTTCAAAAAGATATAACAACTGATTCAGTGTTGTAAGTTTAGAGGTGTTCTATTCTTGAAAGCACATAAGACTGGCATGGAGGTAATAACATAACTCTACTTAAAATCTAGTTGTTCTCAGATCAATGGGTTTGGAAATAACTTTACAAATGTTGAACACCATCACTTAATGAGGGTGGAAGAAACTTCTCCAACAGTTTAGAATTTGTTTCTGGCACCCGTCAATAATACACACTTCTGAGTTACCCACTCATAAATTCAGACGATGGAGCAGATATCTTATTTGCATCCCTTATGAATGTACTCCCTCCACAAAACAGACAAAGCAATACATCATAAAATAAAAATTGATTAGAAATTGAGCTAGTGCAAATATTCACAATTGTCAAACTAGTTTTTGTTGCTTAACACTTTCATTACTTAAATCCTAATATGGGTGTCATATAATAGTTTCATGTTGAATACCAAGAATGCTACTCCAGATTATTCTCCAAATTCAACTATAAGCAAACTGTGAAATTACTGCTCATCTTCTCCATCAATGCATGGTCTAAAGAAGCAGCAAAACTCATAGAGAAAGAAAACCAGGAAAGAAAGTAAGCACAAATTCACATAAACAGGAAAAAAGATGCAGAGGTTAAACCTGAACAATGTGGCTGGCATCAAGCTCAAACCCTTCGTTGGAAACCGAAGAATCATAAAGGCGACTACATTGATCTAACCTCTGGCTCTCATCCCTGTACTCCAAAATCCTTTCCCTACATTCCAAAACGATAATTATGCCTACTCAGAGTGCCATTAACACCGATATGTAAGCTCAACCCATAAAACAAATCACAACGGCAAACTTATGTCACGCACTTTTTCCAGGAAAACACTATGACAATATCAAATAAATATTCAAACTATATGAATATTTAAGTTCAATGTACCAACACTCAACAGACAGCCAAAAAGTTCTACTACTATCCAGCTTAAAGCAGAATTGTGCTTAGTTTCTTTCTACTTTTAATCTTCTAACTCACCAACCCAACAAAAAAAGATAAAACATAAAAGAACAAAACAAAAACCCATTAAAAAGAACTGAAACCATACTCAATTTGAAGCAGAATTTTTTGACAATCAGGGTGCAGATCAGCCCATTTGGTGCTGTAACTAGCAGGAGTCTTCTCATTAGTAAAAAGAAAAAGTTGCTGCTGTGGCTGTTGCTGTTGCTGTTGTTGTTGAAACTGCTGGTGTTGTTGTGGAAATTGCAACTGTTGTTGCTGCTGCTGTTGTTGGGGCTGGAATAATGGGCTGCTTTGCTGGAAGGGTTGTTGCTGTTGTTGGGGTTGAAACAATGGCTGAGGTTGTTGCGGCTGTGGAGTTGAGAAAAAGGACGACATTGTTTGTTTTCCTTGAGAAGAAAAATTAGGGCTTCAGTAGAGACATTTGGGTAAGGATTGAGAAAGAAAAAAACCCTTCTGTTAAACCCTAAAGTGGGAAAATGATGGAGGCAATTGACAGAAGAAAGGCGTCAAGAAAATAGGACCCTGCCTTGAACTATTGTTACTTGCCACAAGCATGGAAAATTGGGAATTTGAATCTATTTGCCATTACTCCACTTTCTTTTTCCTTCTCTTTTTCAAGTCCAGGGGGGCATAGGGATATGAGGACCCCAAAGCCCATGGATTTGGGCTTTCTTTTTTTTTTTATCTAAATTATGACAAATGATAATAATTATTTTATTTAAGGATTGACATGAGTAATAATCTTTTTGGCTTTGCTAGAGATCAAGTCTAATACTGGTTATAATATTTTTTTAAAAAAAATAAATTATTATATTTTTTATTATATTTAATATTTTTTATATTTTTATTTTAAATTAAATAAATTTTTATAAAAAATTATATGTGATATTTTTATGTCACATGATTATAAAATAATATGTTAATTTATCATAATAATGATGTGATAATGTGATAATCTCACTTTTTAATATGATAAGTTAAAAAAAATTAAAAATGAAGGAAAGAGAGCTTAGATGGGAGGAAGTTTTGAGTTTAGAATTTTCAACCATATTACAACAAATAGTAGTAAGAAATAATGGAGGTTGAAAAGTAAGGTTGCATTTTGCAACAAAGTGGACGAGATGATTAATCAGTTAAAAAGTTTCCAGAAAAAGAAGTTAGAAAAATATATGGCAGCGGCCATAAACAAACCCACCATTAAGATACCTTTGATACTCAAGATTTTGTACTCAATAGAACCCATGAAGAAAATGGAGCAAAGATTCTAAAAGATTTTGGACATCCACCTTCACTGGACTGGTTGATGTCAGAGGGGGGCTAGTTGTTGGTGATTTCCACCTCACCGAGCACTTCCCATGTTGTTCCACCAAGTAGCGGGATTTTCTGAATCCGCACTTACACTTTGGATGCATAACCAACATGGAGTCAACTCCATCTCGCACCATTATAAATTGGCATCATCTTACCAATTTTTCTGCCTGCGATTGCAAGAAGATTACTAAAGGTTTTGGTTGGTGGTTTAACATGGGTTTATGTTATATTCCATCTCTTGCACACTGGACTCCAGTGCTGCTGCCGGCTGGTGTGCAGGGGGTGGAATACATCATTGAATCATGATATTTGAGTTTTCTACCAAGTTTTCAGAAGAAGGTGAAGGTTGGGTACGTTTGCTCTATATCAGGTAAATAGCATATCAGTTCTAGTTCTCAACCAGGAGAAGAGTCTGTTGTTCGTTAGTCCAAAGAATATGTACTTAGGCTTTGGCATGGGATGGGATGGTAGTGCTCAACGAGCAATTTACCAAAACCAAAAAGTTGCAAAGGGTGGTTGGAGCTGATTCCAGCAACATCCATATTCTTATTAAACTGATATATCTGTGTTTGTAAATATATCATGGATGAGTTAAGATCATAAATGAAGAGATGCACACTTTACATATCAGATACAAGATTGAGTTACTCAAATCATATTACAATTATGTATAGGTTGGGAACAGGATGATTGATTTTCCTTCTCTTTTCCCTTCCTCTTTTTTAAAATCTTTAGATTTCTTTACACCTATTCCTACAGGGTGAGTGTCAATTCTTATTTTAAAACTAACAGTAGTTGCATTCTTTGCAGCGTTTTAAAAGTTCATGTTTGAAACGCCATCAGGAACCTGTAAGAAAGATCCAAAGTATACTTCAGGATTTTGTGGCAAGAATCCTACTAAGGACTAGCAATGAGCGTTTCAGAGCTAAAACTTTTTAGAGTAACAGGATTGAGAAAGCTTCAATGGAATGCTCAAGCCACATTGCATTTAATGACATGTTTATAATTTGTTCCTCTTATCCATTCTTCTCCTTTTCCCATTGGCTGATACTGGGTAGGATTAGCCA
>NW_018397255.1:1871074-1881904 GCF_002168275.2 Theobroma umbraticum | reverse complement strand
GTTCTTGTTGGCTGAGAAAGTTTGTGTTTTTTCTCTGGTAGGTAGTTTCGGATTTGCTTGTTGTGGGGGGAGACTGAAGGGGGGGTTTTATGGGGAGAGAGAATGAGAAGGAGAGGAAGAGAATCTGTTAGACACTGACACATGTTCTGAAGGTTATATGAGCAGAGACAGAAGAAGAGAGCAGGCTTTACAGTGTTCTGTTAGGCACGACATGTTGATCAGTCGGCTACAGAATGGGCTCTATCGAGAGTCGGCTCTATCAGCTAGGAATACGGCTTGGTGTAGTTAACTGTTAACTTCTTCTTTTTGGATTTTCTTTAGCTTTTGGCCTTTTGGGTTTATGCAAAAAATAAAAATAAAAAAGCATCGATAATCATCAAATGGATAATCAGTCAAAAAGCAGTCCCATTTGGTGTAGTATTTTGGCTTCTGTAATGATTGTTCCACTTGGGAAGTAATCAGGAATGGAAAAATGACCCATGTTCAAAGAACACTGCTACTTCTAATTCTGATGGCAAAACTAAATACATAATTTAATTGCTAAATTTGCACTGAAAATACAGTCAAAGTGGCTCCAACATTCCATTAATGCAAATAACAAAGATATTTATCAGGATTGTAAGGAGATTACTTGGTATATTCTCTTTCGTTGTTTAGGACAACAAAACTAAGCTTGGCAATTATTAGTTGAGGCAATATTAAGGGTGCATGATATAAATAGGGTTCTATCTCTAGGTAACAACAATTTTTCTCCCCTATGCTAGAAAAATCAAACTCTGAGGGGACATTCCAGCAGCCGAAGAAAACTACACCTCAGAAACTTAATCAATACCGTCTTTTTCAAAATGACTTTTCCAATTTGGAATATCCAACTTAAAACTCCGAAACTCCATTGCTTTGGGTGTGAAATGTGCCATTGCCATCATCCTAATGAATAGACTGGACTGAAAGGGGGCTAGACAAGCATGCCGAAGGGTGCAGCCACCCACAGCAGTGACAATTCCCAACAGTGTCTGGCTAAGCATCGAGAGCCAAAAGAATTTGAAACAAACGCACAAAAAAAAGGGGAACAGACCGTGAGTCGTAGGAGTAGATATATAGCGTGAAAGAAGAGGATAGAGATTGAGAGGGATTGATGGAGGTGGGACAGTACAGACAGAATCATGATTGTCGGGCAGCGTGGGGTGCAATTATTGGGTCTTCCCTCTGATTTCGGACGCGTCATGTCCGCATCAGATTCCTCCTCCGTACCCTCCTTCCAATCCCTTACCGGATTTCTCGCTCCACTGTTTTCATTTCTTGATTACCAAACAAAACTGTTCCCTCTTCTGGGCGCACAGCTTTGGCCCTTTCACATGTTCACCGTTCATTTCCTTCTATTTCTAGCCCCAGCAGGAATCAAGGGCTGCCATTTTCTGGAAGAGATGCCCTTCTACCTCTAGTCTCTCTTCAGTGGTCAAGTGAACAGTGTCCTAGGTTATGAACTTGGTGAACGGTGATTGATAGGCTTCTCCCTGTATATTAGCTGCGAGAACAACCCTCTCCAGCATCTTGAAGCGAAGAAAAAAGGGGAAACAAAAAAAAAAAAGAAGAGGAAATGAATCTCGCTTCCATCATTCTTTAATGGGATTTTTATCTACCATGATCTCTATTGAAAAATCCATTCAAACTTTGTTTAGATTGTTTACTTGTGTGCTTCATCCTGTATCCAACTCTCGACCATACACTAACAAACATTCTTCCTAAATACGAATGATATGTTAACATTAACTAATTCAAGATAATCCAAGAGTTTTAATTTAGTAGTCAATGCTCATTTTAGTATAAGTAAATCTTAAGTTCAATTGTTTAATACTTCGTTTTCTGACAATCTGTCGATATAAATTTTGAATTAAACTGTTATATATATCAATCGATTTTTTTTTTTTGAAAGGTTGGGTTTCATATATTTCATGATAAATTATGTCAACATAATCAGAAGGAGATGAACCAGTTCTTGTATAATGCAAACGTAACGTCCCGGCTCGTGCTCTTTTTGTCTGCTTGGAAATCAAATAAGTCAATATTTAACGCATACCTAACCAGTAACCAACCCCACCTTGTGCGAGCCAACTACAAAATTTGAAGCTCATATGTCCATGCTAAATGTGCACAACAACAAAGATGAGTCCTTAGACCTACGAAAGTATATGAATCCGCAAGGAGTCGGTCGTCAAACAGTACACCCAGGACCTTATCAACCGTATAAACCCAAAAGGAAAGGGTAAAGGAGGTGGGGTCAAGAGGCAGCAGACCAACAGTGGCAGCGGTCAGTCAAGGACCGGTGCTGTCGGTGAATGTGGGGCTGAGGGGAGGTTGGGGTTTCGGAGGGGCCTTAGCGCAGTGGGCATGCGCGGGGCTCAGTAGCCATCTAAGTGTCTCCGGCACAACATCATGTGTCGCTGTCAACGTAACAAAAAATATCCTCAGCCTCCCACCTCCCTTCTCTCACTTGTTGTTTTGTTCGGACGCCCATAATAACTGACATTTCCTTCCATTTGCTTCTTCACTTCCCTCCTGCTTGTTCCAACTCTCACCTTGTTCTTTTTGGCTTTTTCCTGGAGTTCAGGATTCCCTCCGCACAGGCACTTAATTCATTATATACATTTGTCTGTTTTGCCTCTGCTAATGTAAATCAGTCAAGAGCTCTAAACCCTTCAAATCCGAAATTCATCAACATCATCTTAACAAAATGTTATGTATAAAATTAGATTAAATTGTATGACACGAAATCTTAATACATTTTAGATATTATTTTTGTTATTAAAATAAGATTTCATTCTTTTACTGTTCATGTCAAACCCATAGGTCATCATTAATAATTATATATATAGAAGGTATTACTTTGGTAATCTTTTCTTAGTTTTTTTTGTCTTAAGTGATCATGATTGTACAGTATTTTGATATATTTTCTCAATTTTTTTACATGCCAAGCTAAGGATTGGGAGATTTTTTGCATCATAAATCTGTGTCATAGCATACAAGATAAGGAGGTTTTGCATGCCTTTTTGGCATTGTCATATGCACCACAGAATTTGTTTTGACTATGATGATTACAATGTAATAATTGATAGCAACTAATATGGAACAACATGCGAAAGGCCCTCACTCATGACAACCGTCTCACTCGTGTAACTGGTTTCCAAAGCAAATCATTTACAGGATTCATTTTCTTTCTTCCTTTTTTTTTTTTTATTAATTTCTCACCCAGGGGGGGGGAATTTTTTTTTTGGTTAGTAAAAACCATGTGTGATAATTTTTTTGATAGAGACCTTAGATCTGGAGGAAGCATACATTAATGGTCTAATTCTTGAAAAGTATTTGAACAATTTTAAAAAATTAAATAAGTTTTTATTTTTTACTACGTTTAATTAAATTTTTATATTTTTGTTTTTAATTAAATAAACTTTTATAATTAATGATTGATTAATTATCATTAATCAAAATATCACTTGTTATTTTATATTAATATGGTATTGACGTAAAAGATAAAATGTAATATGATCATATTATCAAGTTAATGTCATATGATATAAAATGATAAATAATATTTTGATTAATAATAATTAATAAACTATTAATTATAAAAATCTATTTAATTGAAAATAAAAATATAGAGATTTCATTGAACTTAATAAAAAAATAATTTTTTTAAAAATAATTGATGAATTTTTATAAGTATTACTTAAAATTAATTAGTTAGATAAAATAAATAATTGTATATGTGATAAAGGACATCCTGTGTCAATAAATATTTAGGAGACTAAATTAATGCTTTTGTCGAATTATTTTATTTCAAGATTAAATTTTAACCTATTTTAACTATTTATTTAGGAAACATGACTTCCTTCCTTGTGCAATTAGGATGACAGAGGCAAAAGAACAGTTAAAGGTGGAAGAAGAAGACAAGCCAAAAGAAAGATGAGAATGGAATGCCAGGGAGGGAAGTCTAGGAAGATTTGGTTTCTATGCTGTTTAGGAAAGTTTAAAAGCGGTCGGTCGGCAGATAATTGGTTCACTTTGTGTGGACGACAGCTGGATGTATTTTCCAAATTTCAATCCATATTAATTCGATAAACAGAGGGCACAGCACAGCAATCAAGCCAGCTAGTTTGTTTCTTTGCCTATAGGCAACAAGTCATTGCATTTATTCAAGAAGGTAGGTACACGGTTTTCTGCAGGCTTGGGTCATTTTGTGGATGAGTTTCTTGTTGGAAAAGCCGATCATCCACCTTCAACTGCAACTGCCACTTGCATGACACCAAGGAAAAAAATTAGTGGAATCATTTACACATTTATTGAAGCTTGAAAGTTTCTCCAAGGTCTCAAACGTGTTACAAACATGGAAGTAGATACAAAAGACAATGAAGAGAGGAAGAAAAGCAGGAAACCATAGAAGGAAACAAAAGGAAGTTCTTGAAAAAGCGATGAAAGCTACAAAAGAAACTTGTGGTTGTGAAATATTAGCAAAGCAAACAATGGAAACAATAACAATTCTCTTGTCGTAACAAGCAATCTGGTTTGGGTACTTTTCAAAGAGGAAACGATTAAAAATAGTCACCAAAGATGGAAGGAAAACCAGTACAGCTAAATATTACGAAGCTGTTTAAGATTCACTGGGGAAATATATTTTGTGCTTCCGTAAAGAAGTTGCCTGGCGATTATGAGATTGGCAGCCTCGCTTGGGTGGTAAGGATCCCAGAAAACATGTTTGTCGCGATCCTTGCACATACTGGATGTTGGTCCACAGGGAATTATACCTGCAAATTGGCCTCCATTCCCACAACAGGCTTTGCTTGCTGTTATAAAACCTACATAAAGCACACATTTGTTAGATATATATTTGGGTAATACAGGCATATCAGCATATACAATTCTATAATTTCAAAAGTTGTGAGTTCCAACTTTGAGATGAGTGGAATGATAGAGTTCTATTTCTTTTGTAATCTAATACCGTATATACAAAAGACATATATATATATATATATATATATATATATTGAAAGACTAGAAATGTCGGTTAATTAGTACCATATTTCTCATAATTTGTGATGAGCTCCATTACTAGGTCATACACATTGGCGAGAACAAATGTGGCTCCAGGGAGCTTTCCATTCAGTTCAGTCAGCAAATCCTGTAAGCGGCTATTGTACCGCTTCGCTAGCTTATTTGGCAAATCAACACACTGGTTTTCATTCAGCTGATTGATCGTTTTCTGATAGGGTATGCAGCCTATGGGACCAACATTTCCTATGACAAACTTCCGAGCATCTAGCTGGTAAAGTCTCTGCCACCATAGACACAACATATTAATTGTTAGTTAATAATCAACAAATTTATCCAGTGAAATTGCATTGGTTATTAAGCATGTGTGATTGGATTTGCATACTGTTAATTGGTCCCTTAAGTGATTGATCATGTCATCAATGAAACCATCAGGGGTCTCGGAAATCCTTGCTGCTATGGAGAGAACTGGGAGAAGATAATTGTTCAGAAAATCATTTGCTCCAATTGTGATTGAGAAGATGGATCTCTTCGTTATATAATCTTTGGCCTTGGATGGACCCAACAATTTATCAAACTGCTTTCTCGTAGTATTGTAGAAGTCGATTTGGATGTCCAATCCTAGCCTATTAACCTGCAAAATAGATTACATTTATAATTCCTTAAAACATTTGTGTGGAAATGAATAGTGTTAGAAGGTGTACAAATATAGAGAGAAAACTAACAAATATTCTTCCAGTTGCATTCATAATCCCTCCTCCTCCGGATGCATAATTCACACCGTAGAGTATAGCTTTTCCTGTAGAATTTGGAGCCAGAAATGGAACTGCATAGTTTGGTACTCCCAATTCTTCTCCTGTCAACATAAAAACAAAAGAGTTTAGTCTAATTCATATGTAAGTACATCATTTCATTTACAATATATCAAAAATTAATCAAACTTAAATCAGCAAAACAAGGAGTATATCTACTTGTCAACTTGATTATATATTATCAATTTACAATATACTCGTTATGACATAAGTACATATTGAATCATAAAGAAAGAGAAGAGCTTACCAACGATGTCACCTATTGTTCTCCCGTTGGTGTAGCGGCCGGTAGGATTTCCACCGGAAGCTTTAAAATCAATCCCATTTGGTGGAATATTTGCCCTAGACAAGGTGGGTAAATAGTTATTATTACCAGCATCCACGAGAGAATCACCAAAGACGAAAGAAGCTCCAAGCCCCGCATCGGCAGCGTTGCCGGAGTAGCTCAAACTCACGATGCACAAAAGAACCAAGGCAAGACCCCAAGAATATTTCACCCTGGCCGCCATAGCTCCTATTATTCCACAATCAAAGCTGATACAGATTAGGCTTTTAAGTCCCAAGCACCGTAGATGCAAATAGGTGAGTATATAAACTACTTTCCTGTTAGCTGGGAGGAGCAAAGAGAATCAATTCCACTTGATAAAACTTGCAAGACTTGAGTTTTTATGGAGTTGCATTTGGTTTGACCCCGTTTTGTAAAGGGATGGACCGTTTGATGCATGGTTGTTGATCAACATCCTGTAAATTTCTCAACGTTTTATGAACTTTTAGGCCTTTCTTTAGGCATACGTAAGGTGGCAGCCTAGATTATATATTATATGGTCACATACAAACTCTTGATTTAATTTCTTTTTTTTTTTCTTTTCTTTGTTGGTATTATTGGAATCAGCAGGCTGAATTGAGAATGTTCTGGTGGAGCCTTGGTGATGTTTGGTAACTCAGAAAATTTGAGATTACACAACTTGGAGCAAATCTATAATTTTCAGTCAAAACTGATGTGCCATGGTTGGACTATATGATCACCAAATCATGTTAAATAATTGAGAATTCCAGAAACCTCGAAATGAAAATGGGATAGTGCTCCAATTTCTGCTTTATTTCCCAATTTTTCATGAGTCTTAAAGCCTAGTTGCTTTTGTTTTAGCTTGATTTTAAGGGTCCAGAAGCCCAATAAGCACAAGATAAAGCCCAAATCTCCCACAAAGAAAAGGATCCAGTCAGGCCCGACCCTCTTCTCAAATGGGCTTTATTCCCCGAACATGGCAGTGCAGTTGAAAATAATTTTTTTGTAAAAACAGTACAGTACGGATATTTTTTTTTTAAACTGGTAGCATCCAACTGGCCAGCTCACTTTTCCCTTTTCCCTCTCCCACTTCCCATAATGGGCTCGAAACTCGACCGTTGAGACACGGGAACGAGAGAACAGAGGCCTTGAAAAGACACCCAAGGAAGAAAGAGAGGAGCAGAGAACAATGCCGGCAGTGAGAATGAAAACCCAAACCGTAGAAATCTCACCAAACAACTCTGATCATCATCTTCAAACCAACAATGAGAACAAAACCCGAACCCCAAAAATCTCACTTTATGAACAGTCCAGAGATGAAAGGATCAAAGAGAACCTTGAAAGAATGCAACAGCTTGGTCTCAAAGACCTGTCCAACTCCCTCCTCAACTCCAACTCTCATCTCTCCTCAAGGCGTGGGCGTCCCCGCAGCGGCAGTAAGCCGCCAGTTACCCCACTACCCTCTTCCTTGTTGCCATCTGGCCCCCTCCGCCGCTCCTCCAGGTGATTTTATTGTTGCCCTTGTTTTGCAATTTTTTTTTATTGTTTAGTTTAATCCTTATTTCACCTAAGTAGAACAAGAAACTAAACAAGTTCCAAGAAAAATCGAAAGCAACGAATTTGGAGTTTTTTTCATTGGGGTTTAAAGGCTGTATTGAAGTACTAAAGCTTTTATTTTTATTTATTCATGTTTTTATGGAATTGAGAAAGAGAAAGGAAGAAACTTGTACTCTTGGATAATACTGCAAGTTCAAAACTAGTTAATGTTTTTGTTTATTTTTTTGGGGTGTTTAGGTTGCAAAATACTACTCCAGTGTCCTATTCAGAAGTGGTTTTGGCAAGAAAAGATGAAGTTTTGGAGGATGTGCATCTGAAGCTAAAGGAATCAGAGGTGTATACGGAAGAGCATGAGAAACTTTTGGGAAACACTGAAAGGAGCTGGACACTTTTTGTGGATGGATGTGGGAGTGATGGAAGACGGATTTATGATCCTGTCAAGGGAAAGACTTGCCATCAATGCCGGTCTGGGAATCTTTTCTATCCCATCTTCTGTATATGGAAAACTATATTATTAGTATATGAATCTATAACAGTGTGAACTTTTAATTGAAGTATGATATAATTGCACAAGATAATTCAATTATACAATTCTTAGCTACCAACGTTAGTAGTTTTAGTTTATCCTAATACTTTAAAAGGGGTCTATTAGATTAGAGGAAAGAAATTTTAAGTTTTTTAGCTTTTTCACCTTTATTTTACTTGTTTAATGAATGTCCTTTCTCAGAACTTGAAAGTTTAAACAAATCTCCCTTTCAACTGCTTTTGCATTTTCAACGTAAGGGCTACATCATTGTGTTGGTCTGAATAATGTCTTGGCTACCAACATTAGTAGTATTAGTTTCTAGCTCATGAGTATCCTAAAATTTTAAAATGGGTCTGTTAGATTAGAGGAAAGAAATTTTTGTTTTTTTAGAGGAAAGAAATAATGTCTTGGCTGCCAACATTAGTAGTTTTAGTTTCTAGCTCATAATTATACAATTCATGGCTACCAACATTAGTAGTTTTGGTTTTTAGCTCATAAATATCCTAAAACTTCAAAAGGGGTCTGTTAGATTAGAGGAAAGAAAATTTAAGTTATTTTAGTTTCTTCAGCATCATCTTACTTGTTTAATGAATGTTTCCTTTTTGAGAACTTGAAACTTTTAAGGAAATCTTTGTTTCAACTGCTTTTTCATTTTCAACATAAGGGCTACATAATTGTGTTGATCTGAATAATGTCTTTGTCGCCACTTGGGGTTGTGGTGAGAGGCAGGATGCCTTGCTTGCTTGTCCTCTAATCTGAGAACATGGACAGCTGGTGGAAGCAGTGATATGTTGATTGGAATGGTGCCTTAAGGTTTATTTTGGCTGTAGTATTACCAGTGAGCTTTCATTCATTTGCGAACAATGGTGATATAAGAAATATAGTGTAACAAACACTTCAGGTTAACTTGCTGTACATTTTACAATAACCTTTCTGTATATTACTGTTCCTTTTTTAATGTTAGACGCATTTGAATTGTGATAGTATTCTAATGGTTAAAGCACATCCTTTACCATTTTTCCTCTCTCTTCCACATTGCTTACCACCCAGCTATATGCCGTTTCATAATCTTCTTTTATTCGTATTACTTACTATGACTTTAGGCAGTTAAATTGATTTCACTTAGTGACAAGATAAAGATGCTGTGTTGCAGGCAGAAAACTCTTGGTCATCGTACTCATTGTAGCAAATGCGACATGGTCCAAGGACAGTTCTGTGGAGATTGTTTATATATGAGGTGCAAATTTTTGTTAAAGTTATATACATGTCTTCCTTAACCTCTGTGCTTCCTCTTGTCCTGCAATATCAGTAATTTTTTTAATTTTAATACATAAATTGTGCATTCTAACAACCAAAGCAATCAGAAAATCTGTTATAGCCATAGTTTTATATTTCCTCAGAATTCAAGCACTTAATTTTGTTTCTACATGCTCTTCTTATTTTGTAGTTCATGCCACTTTCCCTGGTTGATTCCAAAATGTTAGTTCAAGTAGCTCCTTTTTGTCTTTTCTTGTTGTTATGGCTGCATATTCAGTTCAGAAAGTGCAGATGTCTGAAATGATTGAGACCATCCAAGTATTCTAGCCAGTCTGCAATGATTGAGACTATCCAAGTATTCTAGCCAGTTTGACTAATGATGTTCTAACCCTAAATGCTACACCTCAAATTGATGTAATATTTTATCGATTAAAAGTTACAATAAGGTACATGAATAAGCATAGGATGACCTCATCGTCTCTGCTCTCAAAAATCCTTTGAGTATCATCTTGCTCACGCCACCTAAATTTAGCTAGTGGGGACATGTTATCTACTGTTTCGCTTGATATGGAGGCCTTCAGAACCTTCCTCTCCATTTTTCCATGTGGATGTCACTAAATATTTTGATGTTTCAAGCTTTCAGCTAGAATATTATTTTTCTAGGCGTTTCAAAATTTTTAGTTCTAATTATTTATTGCATTCTATTTGTGTTTTTGTTGTTAAGTTTCAATCTAAACCATGCAGATACGGAGAGCATGTGCTTGAAGCTATAGAGAATCCAAATTGGGTTTGCCCTGTGTGTCGTGGAATTTGCAACTGTAGTTTGTGCCGGCAAGCGAAAGGATGGGCCCCTACTGGCTCTCTTTATAGGAAGGTAAGTCTACCAATAGCGTGTGTTCTTGCTCAGACTTTTTTGGGAAGGTGAAGTTAGATCTAAGCTACTTTATCCACTTTCCAGATATCACAAATGGGCTTCAAGTCAGTTGCACATTATCTCATTCAAACCCGACGTGTGCAAACCAATAATGAAAAGAATCCAGATACTATTGATCAGGTTTCTGCTAAGAGGTCGCTGTCCTTTCCAGCTCTAGAACTGCCAACAAAAGGATCTTCTGATGTCAAAAATACTCAGCCTGAAATGTTAAAGCCTCAATCTGGAGAGGATGGCTTGAACACCGAGAAAAAAGACAACAGTGCGTACCCAGAACCAAATCCAACTATTATTCATCAAAATTCTGCAAAGAAATCATTGCCCTTCTCAAATTCTGAAGCTGAGTTTGAAGAAGGGGAATCTACAGAGATCAACGTTGATGCCCATGGGCAGCTGGGATCTTCAGAGTCAGATTCTG
>NW_018397255.1:1779450-1870974 GCF_002168275.2 Theobroma umbraticum | reverse complement strand
TTTCTTTTTTTTTTTTTTATGAAACAAGGCTGAAAAAGGACAACTAGAAGTCTATAGAATTAATCTGTATCCAACTTGATGTGCCCTTATATGGTAGCATAAGTTTTCCATTGCAAATACATATTTTTGTCTTCTTTCAAAAATAGCTTAAATAATCTTTAGTCTTGAGCCCTGACCTGGCCCATAATCAAAATTCAAACAGCATTCATCGCTACTGCAAAGTAAGGGTTTTCTTTACCATTTTTCTTTTATCTCTTCTGATTTGGAACGATCAAAGTTTGAAGGGGTAATCAATCAAATATACTATCAATGTTGAAGCTTCTAGATTGTCCATGCCATCCTTAAGCATTTTAACAATGCAAAAACTTGGAGAATAAGAATTTTCCCTTTTATTGGATTGGGTTGCCACCCAATGCAATTTGCACGCAGTTCACAATGGTTGTTGCTGAACCAAGAATCTATCTTATTTGATGACCTCATTTTAGATAATATAAATAAAAACTACCATGTAAACACTCAATTTTCATTCATGTATGACAGTATGAGCCAAACCAATTTGCCCCCAAAAGATAGTGTTTTCTTTTTGGCCACTTGTTTAGTGAGGTGCAAGTCAAATGTAGTTTAGCAGATAAAGCTAAAATTTTTTTGCAATAGAAAATGGGCAGTGTGACAACAATTGGAAATTATAAATAAATGTAAACTTCTGATGGGAAGTTAAAAATTGAACGATTAATTAACAATCTAGATTCGGGTGGGAGGAGAGGAGGATTACAAGAGGTGGACTTTTTAGTTGCCTAGTTGGACAGAAAACAGCTTTTACAAGCCAGCTGATTTTTTGACTTTATGGCTAAGACTATATGAGGAAAAGGTTTTCTGATAGGCCCCACAACCCACAAAAGAAATAATGAAATTAGGTAGTTAATTAAAATTTAGATACTAAAAGCCTTAGTAATCCATAAAAGAGAAATAATATTAACACAGTAACAAGCACTTGCATTTGATTTGTGAAATCAATGTCCTTTCTCACTGTTTGTTAGGGGGAGGTTCTTTGGGTGGAAGATCTCGGAGAGAGAAAGTGAAAGAGAGAGAGAGAGTCAATGAAAGGGAGAGAAGAAAGAGGAGGAGAGAGAGAGACACAGTGGGTTATCAATTCTGGTTGTATGTTTTTGGATTTACTGCTCCCCCCAAGTAAATGTGCATTTGATGTAAAGGAGTTAGCTTGCTTTTATTTGTGTTGCAATTAAGAGGAGAGAGAGAAAAGAGGAAGGGAAAGATAAAGAGAGAAAGGTCCAGTTTTTTTAGCTGGTTTTAGTTGTTTGATGGATGTGTGGGTTTTGAGGTTGAAGAAGGGATCTTTATATTCTATGTTTTGTTTCTGTTAAACCCTTTTGGTTCTTGTTTTTTCAAGTGTCTTGTTTGGGGAGAGTTTTTCCTGTTAATTTTTGGGATCTGGGTTTTGGGGTTCTAGGGCTTCAGTTATTCAGCCTTTGACTCAATAGTCTCTTCATTGGGTTCCCTTCCACGTATTTGTCTTTCTTGTACTTCTCTTCAAAAAATGGGCTTTTGACTTTCTTGTATACTTCCAATTCTGGGTTCTTTCCTGTGGTTTGGCACCTTAAAACTCTTTTTCTTTTTGGTTTTTGAACTGATCCTGGGATGCTTTGTTTCTCAGATTGGAGACTGAGATTTGTTGCTGGGTTTATTTCCCCTTTTACATTTTGGGTTCCTCATGGGTTGTTTTTCTCTGAATTTTATTCTTTTTAGCTGAATTTGGGGCTTTCTTGATCTGGTACAAGATTCCTCCCTTTTGCTTTGAGTCCTAGGGTTCGAAATTGAACCCACCAAGGAAAAAAAGTGGGTTTTTTGTGCTGAATCTTGAACTGTTTTCTTCTTGGTTTTGTGTCTCAAGTTTTGCCGCTTTGATGCATCTTTCACTGTGGAAACCCATATCTCACTGTGCTGCTCTGATCTTAGACAAGAAGAGCAGGAGAAGAGATGGGTCTGAATCAGCAGCTGAAATCAAGAAGAACCCTTCTATTCTCCGGAAACTACATGAGAACAAGCTCAGGGAAGCTCTTGAAGAAGCATCTGAAGATGGCTCTTTGTTCAAGTCCCAGGACATGGAACCTGATTCACTAGGCAATCAAGATGAGAGCTTGGGACGATCAAGATCCCTTGCAAGACTCCATGCTCAGCGTGAATTTTTGCGAGCTACTGCTCTTGCCGCGGAGCGTATATTTGAGAGTGAAGATTCTATCCCTGATGTCCGTGAGGCTTTCAATAAGTTCCTCACAATGTACCCAAAATACCAGTCATCAGAGAAGATTGATCAGTTGAGGTCAAATGAGTATGCACATTTATCACCAAAGGTATGCCTTGATTATTGTGGATTCGGGCTTTTCTCTTATGTTCAAACTTTGCATTACTGGGAGTCTTCTACATTTAGTTTGTCTGAGATAACTGCAAATTTGAGTAACCATGCACTTTATGGTGGTGCTGAGAAAGGCACCGTGGAATATGACATAAAGAGTAGGATAATGGATTATTTGAACATCCCAGAACATGAGTATGGCCTTGTGTTTACGGTAAGTAGGGGGTCTGCGTTTAAGTTGCTGGCCGACTCATATCCCTTTCACACGAATAAGAAATTGTTGACCATGTTTGATTATGAGAGTCAATCAGTGAATTGGATGGCTCAGAGTGCTAGGGAAAAGGGTGCAAAAATCTACAGTGCTTGGTTCAAATGGCCAACTCTTAAACTTTGTTCTACTGATTTGAGAAAGCAGATTTCGAATAAAAAGAGGAGGAAGAAGGATTCTGCTACTGGTCTTTTTGTTTTCCCAGTGCAGTCTAGAGTAACGGGGGCTAAGTATTCATATCAGTGGATGGCATTGGCTCAGCAGAACAATTGGCATGTCTTGCTTGATGCTGGGTCATTGGGTCCCAAAGATATGGATTCACTTGGCCTGTCTTTGTTTCGGCCGGATTTCATTATAACATCATTTTACAGGGTGTTTGGATATGATCCAACTGGCTTTGGGTGCCTTCTTATTAAAAAATCAGTCATGGGAAGTCTTCAGAACCAGTCTGGATCTACCGGGTCTGGCATGGTGAAGATCACCCCTGAGTATCCTCTGTATCTGAGTGATTCTGTAGATGGTCTTGATGGATTGGGTGGAATTGAGGATGATGAAGTTGGTGTGAATGGTGATAAACCCTCTGAAAGCCGTCCAGGATCACAGTTGCCTGCCTTTTCTGGCGCCTTCACATCTGCTCAGGTTAGGGATGTATTTGATACAGAGATGGATCCAGATAATAGTTCTGACAGAGATGGAGCGAGCACCATTTTTGAAGAAACTGAGAGCATTTCTGTAGGAGAAGTGATGAAAAGCCCTGTCTTCAGTGAAGATGAGTCATCAGACAACTCATTGTGGATTGATTTGGGTCAGAGTCCATTGGGATCTGATAGTGCAGGTCAGTTGAATAAACAGAAAATTGCCTCCCCTCTGCCACCTTTTTGGTTTAGTGGCAAGAAGAACCACAAGCGGCTCTCTCCAAAGCCAACATCGAAGATATATGGCAGCCCAATGTATGATGATAAAGATGTGAACCTGGGTCATGATGATCATCATGTGTTATCATTTGATGCTGCTGTTCTATCAGTTTCGCAGGAACTCGACCGTGTGAGGGAGATCCCTGAAGAAGAACAATTAGCAGGAACAAACATAACCTCGCAAAATCATAAGAAGATTTCACATTATTCGCATGTTCTGGAAATCCAGGAAGAACAGGGTACCAGCAAACCACTGTCTGTGGGGTCTGTATCTAGTTCTGCTATAAATGGAGCTCGCCTCAATAAGTCTTCTGTGTTTCGGAATAATGGCCTAGCAAATGGCCCAACTTCTGAAATTTCCTCAGAGATTAAAGAGAGTGCCATAAGAAGAGAAACTGAAGGTGAATTTAGGCTGTTGGGGAGGAGGGAAGGGAATAGATATAATGGTGGTAGATTTTTTGGGTTAGAAGATGAACATCCAAGCAGGGGAAGGAGGGTATCTTTTAGCATGGAGGAGGGCCGTAAAGAGCGCCTGAGTCATACTTTGGAGCCAGGAGAAGTGTCTGTGACCAGTCTTGATGATGAAGACTACACCAGCGATGGAGAATATGGTGATGGACAAGATTGGGACAGGAGGGAGCCTGAGATAACATGTCGGCATCTTGATCATGTTAATATGTTGGGGCTCAATAAAACCACTCTTAGATTACGGTTTTTGATTAATTGGCTTGTAACCTCATTACTACAGCTCAAATTACTTAGTTCAGATGGAGATGGCAAAGTGAATCTTGTTCACATTTATGGCCCAAAGATAAAATATGAAAGGGGTGCAGCTGTGGCTTTCAATGTGAGGGATAAAAACAGGGGCCTCATTAATCCAGAGATTGTGCAGAAGTTGGCTGAAAGAGAAGGTATTTCTCTCGGTATTGGTTTCCTCAGTCACATACGAATATTAGATAGTCCACGACAACAGCGAGGGGCTATGAACCTAGAAGATACTACCCTGTGCAGACCGATGGAAAATGGGCGACATGATGGGAAAAGTGGGTTCATAAGAGTCGAGGTTGTCACAGCTTCTCTGGGCTTCCTGACTAATTTTGAGGATGTCTATAAGTTGTGGGCTTTTGTGGCAAAGTTCCTTAACCCAGCATTCATCAGGGAGGGTACACTTCCAACTGTTGCAGAAGAAGAGTCAGAGACATAACTACTGAAAAGGAACACTTCAAAATCATTTGCAATATAATCCGAGAGTCTGAATGGAAGATTCCCCTAGGGAGGATTGGGAGGTACCAGTGTATGCGTGGCTTGCTCTTCCCCAAGACTCTTGGATGCAGGTGGGTGAATGTGTTAATTCATGTTTGTTGTTGCTTGAAAGTTTCTTTTTCCCCTTTTGGGTTCCTTGTAGAGTTGTTTTTAGAAAAATATGTACCATTTTGGAAGTTACCACGACCTCAAAGCAGAAGTATATGGACACAACTCGCAACTGTTACCACTTAGCAATTCTGCTTTTGGTGTATACACACTTCATTTTTCTTCTTTGTAAAAAGAGGTAGCTAATTTTACCTTCTGCAGTTCAAATACATTCACCATGTTTCTGATTTGTCTATTTGTTGTTATTGAACCATCTTGCATTTGATGTAACTCACAGGACAAACAAAACTATAGAGTGATTCAGCCTACAAGGAACGGATCCTCTTCCTGCTCGACCTTGTTGGAAGTTGGAAATCCGTGTTGGCTCTGCTAAATTGTGTGTTGGTGTCAAATTAGAGAGAGCATGAAAGTTTTACCAAATCGAGGGTAGATGTTGGTGGGTGAAACATGTTTCTTGCAGCCAAATTTCAGAAAAGATTAGGTTATAAGTTTTAATAGGTCACTAAGTCTATTGCTAAGATACAAATATATACTCTTTTCTATAGACAGATAGAATAGATAAGAACTGACTAGATATCCTTTCCAGACACACAATGGATTGGGATTGATAAATTTGCAATAGTAATTTGGCGTTGAAACAAGAAATAGATGAATGATGCAAAGTCCCATCATGAAACTGGATAAAATAGTCAAAGAATTCAAAGGTGGACTGCTTCAAGAGTCTAATGGAGATTCCTTTTCCGCTAGTAATCATCAAGGTTGGGCCATACCCATTGAGTTTTGTTCCCCATGGGATGTAATGCTAAGTTACGTATCAGCCCTGCTTCTCTTTCTTTTGGTTTTTATAGATTCCGGGTTCTTAGTGGGTTTTACGTGTTTTAATAAAGCTGGTAGGGTACATGGCACTACAAACATCTTATCGTAACCCGAATCATGATTAAGACCTACTTTTCCTAGAAATGAAAGGAAATATAGGAACACCATTATCTGCGTCAACAAAAGCTTCTGAATCGAGGATAGCTCTTGTACCAAGGGGAGCAGAGCACCGTATTTGAAAGGTCTTGTAGGCAAGCTGTCTTCTACGGGGAAAGCTTTTGCGTGGTGGTTGGTGATAGTGAAACGTTGACAAACTTCATCTAATTGGAGGTGCAGTTGGCCACCAGTTAAACTGTTAGATATGGAAGATTTTTGCATGCCATCATGGTCATCATCCACGAGTATTATTAATACCAATATAAAAATGTGCTAAAACATGAAGCCTCTGAGTGAATTGTTAAAAGCCAGTAACAGAAGGGGGGTGAGAACATCTCCCCACCAAAAATTGCACTTCATTATTAACTATTAAATAAGGGATAAGGTACAATGACATTTACAGATAACAAACTTGAATAATAATCACAATAAGTGAAAGCAACATATGGCCAGAAAATTGAATTTCTGACTCGTCCATCATCTGAAGTTCTCCCTGTCCTTTGTCAATTGGCTGCTTTAGCACGATGAACCACTTGAGTAGGCCACGACTTATAACCCGAAAGAAAGCAGATTCCAAATCTATACAACACCAAAGCAACCAAATCAGAATAAAACCATAGACAAAGCCCCATCATCTAACCCTGGATTGGGTACGAGCAGGTAAGTAAAGGACGATCAGGATTATCTCAGTTTTGGCCACTTCAGAGATGTACCCCAACTTTTCTAGCTTCTGGCAGCCTCGTAGGGTGGTATGGTTAAAGTCAACTTATGACTCCATAGCCTTTAAGAGAAATGCAGTCTCCAAAGCTGACTCTTTGCACTGAAGATATCTGTTTTCCTCCACAATATCTGTCATTAAATTAAGTAGTATGGGATGTTTGGGGTCATAAATAGTTTGTTGCCGGACTCGAGCGACCCATTTTGCCGCTTCCCATACCCCAAATCTGAAAAATGTCAAACAGAGGCATTAATGACCCACTTAAAACATAAGGCAAAGATAGATATCCCCAATTTCTAGAAAGCTCAAGGAAAGACTATTTGTTGGTTTCTTGTTTCTCCTTTAAACTCTGTTTAAATGCAAAAGAAATAACTTTGTAGCCATCAATTCCTAAAGCCTAGATGGCTTCCCTCTCTTTTTAAAATTTAAACCTAGATGCCTTCTTAATTCGCCATAATATTCACTATTCTGCAAGAAATAACACATTAATCCCACTTAAATCCAACTTATGAAATGAAAACAAAAATGAGACAGAGTATCAATCTCAATTGCCACCAAGCCAGGAACAGTTTACACCATTCACACAAATGGACTTGGTCAAGTAATGAATTTCCAAAGTATGTGCTGCTTTGGAATTTCATTATCCCTAGTTAAGCTCACAAGTTAAATATCAGTTACCTTCATGTATCCCGTTTTCTCTAGATGGCACGGTTTTTCTCAACTGTTAGGTATTTTCATGCTGACCAATGTTCCACAATTATAAACTTCAGATAACAGAACAATACACAGTCAACAAGAAGAGTGACTTACCGTGTATTGAAAGATGAGGAGACCAGTACAGATGGATAAAGAGCGTCCTTCTGAATATTGTCATAGGGAGAAAATTTCCTTATGGCATGAAAGTCATCAATATCCCCAGGGTACCCAAACTCTTCATAATCAACAGCTGTGAGAGGTAAAATGGGATAGAGAAGAGTGTTGGTTGCATCTAAAAATGGAACCTGAATCAGATAAAAAGATGAAAATGAATTACCTAGAACTAAAAAAAATAAAATAAAATCAGCCTATATCCATATGAAGTTCTATACTACCTAGTGACATATCCTAACAGGCATATAAAGGTAAATATTCACTTTCTGCCCTATTACTTCCTTTATCACAACTCAGGGAAAAAACCAAAGGAATATCAATAACAGATAGATTGTTCTTTGTAAGAATGATGCAAGCCAATGTGTCTGACCAGTGCAAGCAAAGTAAGACTATGCAGCAAGTACAATTTAAGCAAATCCAAAGCAGCCCCTGATATTTATCATACTTTCAAAACTGCAGCACGAAATAACTCTGGGCAGCAATTGATGGCTGAGGCAACCAGCAATCCTCCTGCACTATACCCCCAAGCAGCAAGCTTGTTTTCTTGCACAATCTCTTTTTCAACAAGGTACTTTGCACAAGAGATATAATCTCTAATGGAATTCTGTTTCTTTGTGCCTCTGCCATCATGATGCCACTTCTTACCACTACCACCACCACCTCTGCAAACCAAACCACCCATAAACCAAGAAACTAAGTGTTATGCATGCAATTTTGATATAAAAAAACTGAAAGTAATTCCGTATTTCTGGAGAAAATATGACAACCATTTCATACAGTCGGATAAAACCAAATAATGCTATAGAAAACTGAAATAAAGACAGCCAGTAATGCTATAGAAAACTGAAATAAAAACAACCTCAAATGCTATAGAAAACTGAAATGATGGCAGCCAGAGAACTACTATAATTGAGTAATGAGAACAAACCTTACATCAGCATAAGCAACAATCCAACCACGATCAAGAAGGCTTTTCAATTCACTTCGCCACTGTTTAACAAGTATTTCACCAAAAGCTCCATGTCCATGGAGCAATCCAGGGCTTTGCTTATCCTTTCTATTTTTGCATGAGTAAACAATAGTTAAAGGAACCACAGTTCCATCATAAGAAGAGACATCGTAATGTTCACAAGCATAAAATTCAGAGAGGTCATTCCACAGGTTATCATCTTCAGATTTGACATCATTCATGGAAGAATTCTTCACATTTGTTGATTTCTCAGCAATGGCCGAAGATAAGGCTGTACCATACAAAATCCGGGTTCTTTCATGAAGTATATTTTGCTGTTGAATGATATTCCACTTGCCATTTGATAGATCATAATCAACCACAGCATCAGGCATCTGATAAACATGGATAAACAAGATGTGAAAAGTAGAGACACATAACTAAAAATATTACTTAAATTCATGAATGGAAATGCTGCCATGTGCGCTATTAAATGTCACATATTTAGTCATCCTAGAGGAGAAACATGAACAGTTGCTGCACCAAATGCAGCAGGTGACAGGCAAATTCAAATCAATCACAAGTCATAACAAAAATTTTTAATCCCTAGATGCCATTCAGGAAACAAATTGATTATACAGCTTTATGCAAAACTCAAAACCCATATTCTAAGAGTAGAGACAACATATCTTCCATCATTGACACCAGCATTTATCTCCATTAAGCTTGCTTTGTTTTCTAACCATGTTTAACCAGGATCTGTGCATAAAATTTGTACAAACTTACCAATAAGTAGAGATTATAAGGGAATGGATTGCTATATAAAGAGCTAAATAATGTTCAGATTGTAGTCATTTACATACCACTGGAGATGATATTGTGAATCGCATAGTTGTGGAATAGAAGTCATAGTTTGGCCCAGGAGAAATTTTACAAACATGCTTTGGAAGAGGAAGGAATTGAGGGTTAAGCTCTCTCAGATGAACTGCTTGCTGCCATAACAACAGAAGACAGGAACAGAGAAGATGTAAATATGCCCAGAAAGAAAAAGGGGAACAAGGGGGAAAGAAAGAGGGATAACCACACAAACAAAGAAAATTTTCTCTTATTTTTTCACCTTCCCGCCAGGCAATGGTAAAGCAACAGAGCAGATTCCAAAATTTCGACCTTCCCTAGTAATAAGTACCAGGTGTGAGTTGCAGAAATCAACATCCTCTATGACTAAGTCTTGATCATCAACGAATACACTCTGTGGCACATAAGACATAGGATTACTTTATTAACACATCAAGCAGAAGTAGCATTAAAGAAGAGCATGAAATGTGGTCAGGTATGAGCACATATGAATCAGCCTTGGGCAAAAGACATGTACACAAAAGAAGAGGAAGCACTTACAAGCCACAGGAAGAATAAAAAAGAAACAAAGGAAGTCATAATTAATTCACCAACCTCCCAAATTCTAGGATTGGATGGACAATCAACAGGGCTGCGAAGAAGATAATGACTATCAACTACTTGTCCATCCTTGGCTGCATCTGTGAATAAATAGAGGTATCCCTGATGATGATCAAGAATGCAGTGGACAATACCTTCACTCTCCCAAACTAATGTCATGCCAGAAAATGGGTCAGCTGCATTTATCAGAAGGACCTAAAAGATGATAATGATTGTTACACCATTTGAGCATAATCAATTTACAACAATTGAAAGCTGATAACAAGCAATTTTCACTTTTCAGATACCTTTGAAGATGTAGGAGAAAAGGTATTAACAGTGACAAAATGGAAATCCTTCGTGTGCCTTATGTTTACATACACAGTTTCATCTTGTTCTTCCAGCAGCAAAACATCTTCTTCAGTTGATCCAATCATGCTACAGTATATCCTAAAAAGAAAACAAATTTCCAACTAGATTTTGTTAAATTCATTTGACAACCAAACAATTATGAATAGACAAGTAAGCGAAATTGATAAAAGCAGTAGACCTTCTACCTATGTGGCCTCCTATTTTCATCAGTAATGACATAGAGCAATGCCTGCCCATCTTTGACCCATGCCAAATTTGAAACACGATTTGCATTAGGCTTGCTGCATAATGCACCAGAATTCAAATTCCTCACAGATAACTTGAAGTAGTCATTGTCCTTATCATACATGGTGTATGCGAGAAACTTATGATCCGGTGATATCTCTGATAATTCTTCATAAGCATAACCTTTAAACATATTGAGAAAGCAATGTCAAATGCAGTCGCAAAAGCAAATACAAAAAAAGGAAAGAAGGTAATCTTCCATTTGCTGCGATACCTCCAAATCTCTCAACTTCTTGATTGTAATCGAGCAGCTTCTGCTCAATCCTCTTCCCAGATGTAAAATCAAATCCAGCACTGGGAGACTTATGTGAAATGAACTCCTCATTCAAGCTCGCCAATCTCCTACATAGCACTGGATACTGCTTCCCCTCCTCCACCCTTCTATAATACAGCCTGCAAAGTTATTCAGATTTCAACTAAACTACCCATCTTCGTTCTCATAAGATATAATCAGATACAATAATAAAGTAACATAACAAAAACACGTTAACCAATGAGCTCACTAGGATTTCCGCCGTGTATCCATAAACATTTTCCATAAGAAAAGCCTATAAACAACAATAATGGACTCAAAGGTTTGCGTAAAAATGCATTCAAAGAAGATTATTTCCTATAAAAGTATAAGCAATTATTTTGCCTATTATAAGCAATTACTTTGTATCCAACCCGCATTATTACTTATCGTTTTCGAAAGCAAAATAGAAGTTGTAATATTTAACAGCCAATCCGTACATAAGAAAACTCAAGGTTTTACTAAATACCCGGTTTCATTTTCTTTATATTAAAAAAAAAACTAAATGGGTACCAGGGACCCCAACGGAGTGGAGGGGTAGAGAGGTCAAAGTCCAAGCGAGAAGCCATCTCAGATTGGAGCTTAGTTTGGAGACGTTCAGTATCTGACATGACAGCCTCAGTATACTTTTCTTCTTGTTCCATATACATGTCCATGTGGCGCATGGCGACTTTGTCTTGGAGAGAAGACATCCAGGAGTAAGGATCTTCCCAAGTGACATCATGGAAAGTGAAAGTTTGGGGCTTTTGAGGGGCTTTCGGAGGCTTCGGTGGGGACGGCGGGGTTGGGGTCTTGGGGTGTTTGTAGGAGGCTGAGCGATATAAGTGGCGGTGGTGGTGGTTGTAGAGTGCGGTGGTTGAACGGTGGCGGACCGTGGTTAGGAGGTGGCGTAACATCTGCAGGGGTTTAGTTGAGGGGTTTAAGTTTTGTCAAGGATAAATCCCGAATGTTCAGATCAGATCAGTGCTTAACATTGCACTCAAAAGTACAAATAAAAATATAATTTTCATAATATATAATTATATTATATATTTATTTTATCTGTAAACTTGCAGTAAATTGAATAACTCCTTTTTCTGAAGGAATAAAAAGTGAAAAAATCTGGTGTTTATTTTTAAATAAATTTCCAGATTCTATGTGGTGGCTTTGGGGTATTGATTTTCTTTGGGTTGGGCTTTTTCTTTGGTCGGGCTGGGTTTGAATAAGTGCTTTTATTCTTAATACAAAGACCAATTCGAGCCCAACCCATTCCCACCTCTAGTTTTGAGTAGTTTTAAGCTTAAATCAAAACAATTCAGTAAGAAGGTGAAATGCCATAAGGTGCTTAAACTTTAAATTTGGAATAAATTCGTCAACTTAATTATTCATGAATTTATACAAATGATGTACTCATGGATTTGTTTTATTCATGAATCTAAATTAGTGTTTTGAATTTAATATCTAAAGTCTAGAATCATTTTTGCAGTATAAAAAACTTCAGTAATGCAACCAAATAAAAACAAGAAACAAAAACTTATTTAAAGAAAATCCTATTAAAAGAAGAGAAAAATCTGGGGCTGATTTTATAGCACGCTTGTGGAAGATCATCATCTGAGTTGTTGACTATGGTGAGGGAGCTTAGTCAGAATCTCTGACGGGGTCGACAGCTTTCTTGTTTTGGCGGCGCATCAAGCTTACGCAATGGAAAATCTTTTGCTTAACAAGCCGAAAATGAAAATGGAGAGAATCCAAAGAATCTGATTGGGAAACTGCAGCATTTAATGCAACTACTTGGGTAAATTAATGGAAGCTTTGAAAATGGCTGGGGAGCTAAAACAGAACCCTTCCTTCTTCAAGGTCTTGATTGGACTCTTTTTTAACAAGCTTGTAAGTTCAAATCCCGTACAGCTCTGCTGTTTATTAACAGACATTTATTGCTGCTTATAAATTAAATGCTTTTTGTTTTAATGTTGGAACAGAGAATACCACCTGCGTTCGTGAAGAATTTCCAAGGAAATGTACCCACGAGTTTCACCTTGAAATCTAACTCCGGGAGTACATGGCGGGTAACAGTTCAGAATACAGAAGGAAGCTACTTCTTCTGTGGGGGATGGTCTAATTTTGTGGAAGATCAAGGCCTGGATTCAGGAGATTTTGTAGTGTTTAATTTGGTCGGTAAATCGAGTTTTGATTGTGTCATTTACGATCCAACTGGATGTGAAAAGAAGATTGTTCTTAAGGCTAAGAGAAAAAGAGGTAGACCTAAGAAATCAAATGAAGTAACACCAAGCGAAACTGCGGCTTCAAGTTTCCAAAAAGCAAAAAGAGTCTCTCCTGGCTGTAGAATCACTCGTAAGCTTTACTCTTTTAACTGTGCATTTCATGCGCAACAGTTCCAATAATCGCTTTCATTACTTTAGTTTATTCTCATCTTAATGATCCATGCATGTTTAGGTGCGCCTGCTAGAAGGGTAATAAATGTTGGTCAGCAGATTGAGGTTGTATCAGAAGCAATCTCCAAACATCCTTCATTCATAGTGGTTTTGAAAAAATACCAGAAATTCTCTGTTGTAAGAACCACTTCTTGGTTTTTTTTATTCTCAATTCAATGCTGTTAATCACTCTTTATATATAAATATATACATAAAAATGGCAGGTTGTTCCGAGTAGATTTGCCAGAGAAGCTGGGTTGGCAGACAAGCGGAGCACGGTGATCAAGGACCCGAAAGGTAGGATGTGGCCACTGGGCATCTCGGTGGGTTCTAGACAGGTTCGGCTGAGTGCTGGATGGTCCAATTTTCGACTGGAAAACAGAATAGTAGCTGGAGATACCCTTTTGTTTCAGCACATTCGCGGCACAGGTAATGCAATACACGTCGAGATTGTTGGCAAGGCTGGATATGGAAATAGTGGGAGATGAAACAAGCATGCAAATGTATAAAATACTATGTAATCTTTCCTTTGTTTACCAGTTTTTGTTGTTGTGCAACGCACCAGTCTATTTGGTGTTGGATGGTATGAGAAAATGGTGTTGATTACGTCATTCCAGGAACCCATTGTACCTCAGTTGCAATTAACTGACCTGTAAGTAAACTTGTGTACATTGCACTTTACCCTTTGGCAAGATTGCAGATTCCTCATCTTATCATGTTAATGCGCGAAAAGTTTGATAATAGTAAATCCTATATAAATTATAATATATAAGGTAATAATAATTCGTAATTTAATTTATAGCCTATAAGTACCAAAAAAGAAAGAGAAAGAATATATGAAGAAATTTAGCAATGATATTCATTACTTGACTAATAATGAAAATTTCATTGCAAGACTAAAATTATAAAATTCTTTTATATTTTAATAGATAAGAATTAACTAATAATATGACTGTTAACTCTGAACTACACTTAAAAGTTGGAATTCCAATTTAATTGGTAAATGCTACTTACGATTTCCAATGGAAAGGTCACCATTTAGTAAGTGGTGTTTTGAGCAAGGCTAGGTAGACATATTATATTAATATATTTATTAATGCATTAATTCCATAATAATTCAAAGGCAAACTCTCATTTCTTATTACAAATAAAAAGTTGTATTGGTGAAAAAATAAATGAAAGAGAACTCTTATTGATTATTTAAAAATAGTTTGGATCTATACTAAAATATTTCCTTATATTAGATATTTAGAAAATAAATGAAAGATCAGAATTCAAGTAGTCATTTTTTCTTTTTGACAAAAAAAAAAACAAAAGCAAAAGAAGTGATCTCTCCTTTTATATTAGATTTGAGAATTTTTAAGATCAAGTTTGAAGAATAAAATTAAAGATTACAGTCAAATTCATATTTACAAGATGAGTAAAAACTCTCTTTTTATTTGAAAAAAATCTTACTGGGTTGCAAGAATTTGAGATTAGAATTTATGAAAAAATTTTTGGAAAAATCTTTATTCTAAAAGCTAAGTCCCATACATTTGTAACTTTACCTTCATTTACATATTGATCTATAGAGTTTTACTATTTAAATTTTATATAAATAAAAAGCTATGTGAGTCTATTTTCTAATGAACCAAACGGAAGTGAATTTTGAATTTTCAAAGTAAAAATATTTTTCTAAAAATTGTTCAAGCAACCTAACAACATTGTTAGGGACAATTTTGAGTATTTCTCATATTTTTCCTTTACACACTAATTTACGTGTTAGTTGTTGTATTGATGAAAAGAGCTTAATAAGTATAGTTTTTAATACACAAAACGGACCATGATTTCAAGTTTTGTAGCTTAAAGTACAACTATTTACAATGAGTGGTATATAAATTGTCAAAATTATTATTTAGGAGATTTTGAGTTAATTTTCTTAGTTTCAAAATAATTAATAGATTTTAAAGGGTGTCGTTGTTTCTAATATGTTTAAATGATTATAATTAAGTTTTTTTATTGTTTTTGAGATATAACAAGTTGTTGGAGTGGGGGGAAGTAAGTAATAAAATTTCAAACACCATACTTTTTTGAAACTATTGTTTATGTATATTTTTTTAAATGAATTTAACATTTCATTCTATTATTTTTTATATAAAAATAAGGTTAAGCATATAAATTTTTTTTATTCATATAATGAATGTTAATTTATGAATAAGATGTGAAATCTTTTGAAAAATATTGTACGAGTTGCAAATTGTTTATTGAGAAGTGGAATAATCACTACTAACACTAATTTTACAATTTTACTAACAAGATAAAATAGTTACCACACACAATCCTACTAAGAGTGAAAATAGTTAATAACGATCATGAGAAAGATATTATCGATACAATTATTGTCACAAATTATAATAGTGATTATAGCTAAAGATGATAAAATTTTGTGAGCGTTCAAGATTAAATTTGTGATTTACTCAATACAATATTTAAAGAATTGTATTTATTTGTTAATAATTTATAAATTTACAAAAGTATTCATTTGGATATAATGCTTCTTTAACTATTTTGAAAATATAATTTATTAATTGAAAATGATACTTACTCTGTTAAAATATATGTGAGTATATTTGTTGAGCTATAATTATTCATTCCTTTTATTTTTATTTTGTAAACGAGTATAGTTATGCTGTGACATTACTAATTACGGTGATAGCCTTATTATTACATGTAATTGATATTTAAATTTTTATTATTTAGAGATTTTAGATAAATGATAATAATTTATATACGAATATGAATTTAGAGAATCGTAATTAAAATCATAAATGTTTTATCGTTTCACTTTCCGAGGCATCGCGTAATGTTTCGATTACGAAGGCGACAGTACTTCGCACCGGGCGGTAATAGATTAATAGTGCTAGAACAATAGATTAATTAGTTGGCTGCAGTAGGAGTGGCAGAGGGAGGAAGACAAAACGGTAGCACTTAAAGTTACATGACCAACCTCTGGCTTATTAATGAATCCACCCCTAGTTCCGCGAGCCCAGAAACAATGAATTAATATCCATCATCAAAATTGGAGTAATTACTCGCATTTCCTTCTGGCAGATGAGAATTGATTGAGCAAACAGTGCTCAGCGAGCTCATGAAGTATATGTTAGCCTTGTTTGCAGAGGCTCTCATGCGAAGCTATTGAATATACTCTGGAGCGGTTCCACTATGGCTTTTCATCATCGTAGATCAGACAATGAGCATTCCATGTTTACGTCCAAAACGCCCCATTTTTTTAAAGTTATTCTTGACGGAACTTTCCGAGATGGGAAACTTGTAAGTATATTCTTCTTTCTCTATTTGATACCATTTCCTTTTGTAATCAGTTCATGCATCGGTTTCCTTAGTCGGACAAGTCTATGTTTGATGATTATCAGAATCAAAGTACAGGAATGTCTTTCTAAATTCTAGAGCAGTGTAAAGTTTTACCATGCATGTAATGAATGAAGAGAGCTAGCAGACAAGCTACAATGCATTTCATGTGGGATATGGTCATTATTTTGGCATATGCTAGGTATATTATATTTTTTTGCATGCCTTAATTAAAGGTTTTATGCAGGGGATTCCTACAAATTTTGTAAGAAAATATGGAAGGCAATTGTCCAGTCCTATTCATCTTGAGGTCCCAAGTGGTGCAGTATGGCAGGTTGAACTGACGAAGTGTGATGAAAGGGTGTGGTTGCAAAAGGGTTGGCAAGAATTTGCAGAGCATAACTCACTGGAATATGGATATTTTCTGGTTTTTAGATATGAAGGCAATGCTCATTTTCATGTACTTATTTTTGATATGAGTGCTTCAGAGATAGAATACGCACACACTAACACTGCAGAAGAAGATGATGTCTTTGATAATGCTTTAGCATGCAAGAAAAGCAAAAGTAAATCAGATATCCCAGATCCCCAATCTAATAAGGAAATGAAAGTTGATTCACCCAATCAATTTGGGACCCATTTGAAGTCAAAGATTTCAGCTCCAGCTACAATGGGAGTTGGAGTTACGGGTCAGACAAGCCCACAAATCGAGGTTCTCGAGACGGTTGGACATTTGACAGCCGATGAGAAAACTAAAGCTCTTCAGAAAGCCAGTGGCTTCAAAACTAAAAATCCATTTTTCATGGTGGTTATGCAACCATCATATGTTAGCTTCTCATATAGAATGGTAAGCTTTCAAGTTTCAGCAAAGAATCTTTCTTTGGTGGTGCATTAAAGAAACGAGCAAAAGCATACATCCTTTACGTTTGAAAGAAAATCTCTCTCATTTGTTTCCATCTTTGATATTCCAGAGTGTACCGGACAGCTTTGCTAGGAAATATTTCAATATGACGCAGGGTAATGTGATCCTACGTATTTCGAGTGGGCAAAGTTGGCTTGCAAAGTACTACTGCAGGCCAAACGTTGATAATCCAAGAGCACAACTCAGCGTTGGTTGGCAGGAGTTTGCAAAGCATAATGCTCTGGAAGTCGGTGATGTCTGCGTTTTTGAGCTAACTAGAACGAGACCTGAAATCTTGTTGCAAGTAATCATTTATAAACGGTTTGTTGAAGATGCCATAGCAGCCAGGCAACTGGGTGAGTAGGCTCTCTCATAGGCATTCATTCAAGGGTCAGTCTGTATATATATCAGGCTAATACTTTCTTCTGATGTATTTTCTTTTGGTAACTAGCTGGTGAGAGCATAGCCTATCGAGTAAAAAAGAGGCGCTTGTTCAGTGATACTGAACCTAATTGTCTGCAAAACCAACGTGCAAGCAGAGAATTTAAAGTGCCAAAGATTGAGCAAAACGAGAATATCCATACATCTATTGAAATATTGGATGACTTTCCACTAAACCAGATAACGAAGAAGAAATTGCCATTCCCAGGTTTTCAGCCCTGTAAGATGATGAAAACCAATCCAGGTCAAGTTAAAGGGATCGAGCTTGGGAAACAAAAGAAGAGCTTGGATTTCCAATATTCATCGAACGAACTTGCGGGTGATCTTCAATGTGTTTAAATGCTTATGAGTTTGGCGAAAGTTATGCCATGTTTCTGCTTCTATAATCTTTAGATGTTTTGATCTCAACAGGTGAATTTAAATTTTCTGGGAACGATGAAAGTGTAAGGATGTCAGGTGCTCAGAGATGTCCGAAGCCTGACTTTCTGGGCAGAATGCAACCATTGACTACAACAGAGAAAAAAGTAGCTCTTAAACGGGCTATGGCTTTCAAATCTGCAAATCCATCTTTCACTGTTGTGATGCAGCCATCATATGTTCTTCCTGGTGGTTCTCTGGTGAGATTTCTGCCCAAAGCCTTCCGTTCATTCCAATCGTATAATTCAAGTTTAGTAAATGGCTTTTCCATTAGTCTACTATATGTGGTGAGAGTGTCAGGTTTGGAGCAGAGCATATCATCGTTTATTAGATTTATTTTTCTTTTCCTTTGGCAGAGCATACCATCCCAATTTGTCAAGAGGTATTTCAAGAAAAATGGTGGAGTCACCCTGAGAGTTTCAGATGGGAGGACTTGGATTGTTGACTACAATGGAGAAGTAGATGGTCAATGTCCCAAAGGCAAATTTCGTGGTAGGAATTGGAGAGCATTTGTGCTGGACAATAACTTGAAGGTGGGAGACGTCTGTGTCTTTGAGCTGATAAAGGCAAATGGAAATTCCTTCGACGTTGTCATTTTTCCAGATGCTAATGTTGCAAGTTGTTCCTCATCAAAATTAGGTGGGTAGACAAGTTAAATGTATTGATCCCCTTTGCTGCAAATATTTGGATAAAAGCTAAATCTAGTCAAGCCCAGGAAACTAAAGATTCTACTCATTTCCAATTTTAAAACTAACCTGCTAAAATGCTTCAGATACTCAAGACAAGAACAATATTTATCAACCACCAGTTGACTAAATGTAGGAAGATTTAATCTATAGAAACATGAGAAGGGTACGGTGTACAAATGACTCGATGGAGTTCACTGCCACTGGCTTCACACAAACTCTTGAAGCTGTATAAATTTGTTTTAAAGCTTCTGTTCTTCAAAAGAGTAGTCTGGTTGCTTCACCAGGAGAGCACCACTATGATAGCGACTTGCCATCATGATATTGACATAGATATGTTCCAAGCAAAAGACAATATTCCTTAGGATTCTCCTTGATTGGTTTCTTTATCTTAATTAATTATATGTATCAGCTTTGTAAAGCAAACCTTAGATTAGATGTTCTAGTATTATTTTCTTCATCTGAAATAATGTCATTCTATAACACAATCACAGGCATGATTATATTGAAGGAACTATTATTGTTTGTTTGATTCTGATGGAAAGATTCAAGATCTCAATGTACAGAAGCTGAAGATGATGGAACCATTGAAATCCTAGAGTACGCTGGCCCATGCCAGAAAACCAGAGAGAAATCATCAATCCAGTGCCCTCGGCCTCAGAAGATGATGAAGATTAATATGATTAACAAAACTGAAAAGATATTGGAGTCAGAATATATAGATCCACGTTTCAGACCTTTTTGCAACAAAGCTAGCGGAATTAAGCTTGCAAAGCCCAAGGGAAGTACAAGCTCAAGCTGCTGCAAGCGGGAAGTTGGTGGTAAAATATTGATCGCTATTTTCTGTGAAATTAATGTTTTTTCGACTAGTGCAAGATGCTCATATTATCTTCCTATTTGTCCTTTCTTCTTTATTTTCAATGGAAGGACTTAAGCCTGCTAAAAGGACAGGAACAGGCACTGAAAATGAGAGGGAATGCCCAGAACAAGCTGAGATTCTGAGGTCGCAAAAATTGACAGCCAAAGTTAAGGCGAACACACTGCGGATAGCTAATGCATTCAACTCAAAAAATCCTTTCTTTTTGGTTGTCATTCAACCATCACACATAAGCTGTAATTATAAAGTGGTACGTAAGCCTTAAATGCGAAAACCTGCTATCATTATATTGAATAATTAGTGCAATGTTCAAGTGATATGTACTAGTGGGAACTAGTCAGACCTGAGCAAATAACTACTACTCATTTTTTAATAATCACTTTCTAATAGCATAGTCTCTCACTCTCTTTTCTTTTTTCAGTGCATACCAAGTAACTTTGCTAGGAAATATTTTACAAAGACGCATGGGGGTGAGACAGTCCTTTGCCTTTCAGATGGAAAATCCTGGTCTGTCAAGTACTACCGCAGAGGTGACGATGGAAACCCACAAGGACAATTTTCAGGTGGTTGGAAGAAATTTGCTCTGGATAATAATCTGGTAGTTGGTGATGTTTGTGTATTTGAGTTGCTTAAAGGCGCTGATATCTCATTTAAAGTATTCATTCACCGGGTTGTAGATGCTGCGAATTGTGATCCATCACAAGGTAATGTTTGTTAGCTTATTGTTAGTTTCTTATTTATGAATTACATGATTGTTTATCAAATCAAATTGATACATGAAAAAGGTCCTAAGAGACATTCATACTCGTCCTCGCCAGCTCCTCCTGCAGACATTCGACTCTTCAGATGAATCGTGCAGCCATCTCATCTGTATCTTGGCCGTGTGGTAGGGATTATGATCAATGAATTCACATAAATATTCCATTGAAACCCTTTTTCCTTGATCATCTTGATAATTAATGATTTTTTTGTACAGTTAAAATTATGTTCTGCATTCTTTTCAGTTTTTTATTGATAAATTCTTATTTTTGATTTTACACAAAGATATACTATTTAAATTTATCGAGAAATATTTTAAACTCGATATAAAACATGTAATCCGATTTTGATCTGTGAAAATGATAATCAGCACACATTCTACACTAGCAAAATTACGAGGTTCGCAGCTAAAAAGACGAGATTCGTAGCGGAAAACTCTTTCAAATCGGAGATATTTGTGTTTTTGAATTGATTAACTCAAGCAATGCCGTGCTCAATGTATCAATTTTGAGGAAAGATGGTTCAATATTTATACAAAAATGAATCTTTTTCCATATTTGCATAATATTTTTATCCAGAAAATACTTTTTTGGTATTCAATTAATAGTAATTATATTCTATTATCACACCCAGAAGTTTTAGAAACCAATTTAATACTCTGAGTTAACCAAATCAAATTAGAATACTATTTAGCTTATTAGGTTTTCTTTTTTTTCGGATCAGAGTATTATAAAAGCTTATAATCAAATCAAGGAATTCATCTCTGAATTTCTTATAGTTAGGGTTTATCTTAATATATTATTTTATAAGCAAATTAGGGTTGGATATTGTTTAAATACTAAAGTAACGTGAATAAGAGAAAAGAAAAGATGGGATTCAAGAACTTTTCTCTCTAGGGTCGGAGGACTTCGCAGGGTCAAACTCTCGGAGATTAACCCAAAAGCCATATCGAGCTATTCTTCTCAAGGTAAGTAGAAATCTTCTTTCTATTGAAAAAAAAAAAAAGGGATTTTTGTTGGGTTTATTAAAAATATGTAGAGATTATACAATTTAGATGTCTGTAATTTGTTGTAATAATTATTTTATAAGTAGAACATGAATATATGTTTGGCTTAAAAGATTAACTATGAAAGATTTTAGATTCTTGAAAATTATTAAAAAAAATTGTTTTGCATGAAGTGAGTTTTAATTACTTGTAACTTTAGCTTGAATCTTATATTGAGTTATAATTTTTTTTGCTACTTAAATTTTATATGATTTGAAAGCTACTCAAGTATGAATCAAACAAAATTGGATTTTGATTTTTTTATTTAAAGATATTTTATTTTTATTGAAAACTGTTCAAACTATTGGATAACAATATTTTTATTTTTTTAATAATGAATTACAATTTAAATTTGATTCTAACTCATCAAGTTTATCGTGATTTTGAATTTTACAGTTATTTTAATGAGTAATGCGTAATTTATTATTTAAAAGATTTTGTGTTATTTTGGATGATTTTAAAAGAATTTTATTGTATCAAAAAATAATTAATTATGTTTTGAAAACTTATAAGATAATTATTAGCTAGGTAAGAGCCTACGAGAATCCTTTTGCCTCTTCGCTGGATTAATACTAAGACTATCGGACTACAGTCTGACTACTAGCTTTCTTCGTGCATGCCCAATTTACTTAAAAAATTCTTCTCCATGACTTTTTCCAGCCATCTGCACAATACAGACTTGAACCCTCTCTCTTCCTTTCTCTATCCTCCTCCTCCTTCTAGCAGAAACCGTGGGTAGTCAAAGGAAGTCGTGTACCCAAAATGGCGGGTCCCTGGAACAAAGCTTCTAGCAGTCAGAGGGAGATTAACCCTTCCATGTTTACACCAAAAACTCCCCATTTCTTCAAGATCATTTTAGAGGACACTATTCGATATAGCAAGCTCGTGAGCATTCTTCTTTCCCTGTCTAATATTTTTTAATTATTTATTCTTATGCCATTGCACATGATCTTTGTTACGTATATTCTACAGCGGTTTCCAAGAAAGTTTGTGACAAAATATGGAGATAGCTTATCAAGTCCAGTACAGCTCATGGTTCCAAGTGGCTCTACATGGCATGTTGAGCTGATAAAATCCGATGGTGATGTTTGGTTACAAAATGGCTGGAAGGAATTTGCTGAGCATTACTCTCTAAAGCATGGACATTTTCTGGTTTTCAAGTATCAAGGGGACTGCAATTTTCAGGTACTCATTTTTGATACGAGTGCGTCAGAAATAGAATATCCACATATTAGTCGTAATATGGATCGTGATGAAGAATGTCGAGAACCTAACCAGGAAGAAGAAGCTAAAGATGGTTCTGTTGAAGTATTGTATGAGACTCCTCGAGTCAGGAAAACGAGACAGAACTCACAAACACCATGTTTACGTCCTCGTAAGATACTGAGACGAACCACTTTATCAGACAAATGTAAGTGCAATTCTACATTAGATGTTCCAAGTTTAATATGGTTGCAAATCTAGTGGGTTTTAACTACAAAAATTTCAAGAAAATGATAACTCACCTATTTTATGAAAGATTTTTGGGGCCTGTATCATTCTTTACTATTCGTTTTTTCAACTTGTGTTTTGATCAGTTTGGATAAAGAGTTTTAACTAACCTTCATCCTTTTCTATCTTGTCTTATATAAAGAGTTTCAACTTGTGTTTTACATACATAACGCTGTTGCAAGTCTTTAGCCTTGGATAGACTGGGGACTCGGGACAGCCATATGACCATAGGACCATTACATAACCCCTGTTTGCAACCTCTGTTTGTCTGGGACTCCAAGATAGTCGCTGTTCCTACCCCTGTTAACAAACATTGACTTCCCCCCATCCTCTGTTTGGGGCATTAATAGATAAAGTTCATGTCATACTTTTGATTCTACTCCTTGATTGTGTTGCCTTTATGTGGGAGGACCTGTTCAGATAAAAGAGACTGTGAAGATGTTTCTAGTGCTGAAGGATACCTGAAAACCAAGGTTCCTAGGGGGAGACATGCATTTGGGGACAACGAACATGCTACAGCTCTTCAAAGAGCCACCGCTTTCAAATCGAAGAATTTTTTTTTTGTGATTGAAATGCAGCCTTCATACATTAACCCTGGACGAAAAGTGGTAAAGCCTTGATGAAACTTGCTATGTCTAAGAAATAATTTCTTACGTAGAGATTAGTTAAACTATGAGCATCTTATTTCAATTGATGTTGTTTGTAACACTAAGGTTTTCTTCTTGCCATTTGAACTTTTTTTTTACTGCACAGTGCTTACCATTAAACTTTATCACAAAGTGCCTGAAAGAGAAGGTCGGTGATGTAACGCTCTGCACGTTGGACCGGAAAACTTGGCCTGCTAAGTATTACTGCTATTTAACCAACAACAAATACACAAAAGCAGTTCTGCATAACGGTTGGACGGCATTCATGCAGGATAACAAGTTGCAACTTGGTGATGTCTGTGTCTTTGAGCTGATTGAGCAAACTAAAATCTTGTTGAAAGTAGTTATTCACCGGGTTAGTCAAGATTCCTCATTGGTTGAGTAATACTCTTCTAGGTCATTTTGTCTTTTTTTGATCCAAGAACTTGCATATCAGGATCGTTTCTCTATCTTCTTCAATTTGGATTGGAACAAGATGATAATATCAGATTGAAACAATTCAAATCCAAGTAAAACTTAGTAGTTGATATTGAATCTGACTGCAAGATCAATAATGGAACTAAATTTATAAGTCTCTGCAAACATTGTGCCATCGTTTTATATCTCGTGCTCAAGATTTAAAAAATCAGATTGATGCCTTCCAAATAAGTCTCAGATGTTACACAGGCTTTATATGTTTTTCCCAAATGTCTATTGGATCAGCATTAAATTAATGTATCCTAGGCTTTCATAATATAATGAGAACTAATGGAAGTGTAAGCAGTGATATATAGCACTTCCAAAATTTATTTTTTTATCATATATCATGCCAAGGTTTGAATGCTCTCTTGTAATTATGTTGATAATTATAGGGCGGAATAAACTCTTTAGCAAATTGTGATAATGGAAGGTTGTCAACACAGGGAAGCACAAAGTGCAGGCATCTCTTGATGCCACCATTGTCTTCCCATGAAAAAGCAAGAGCAATGCTAAGAGCTAGCAGTTTCAGATCTGAAAATCCTTTTTTCAAGGTTGTCATGCAACCAGCATACCTCGGGGCAAGATGTAGCGTGGTAAGATTTCTACCAAAAAATTTTCGGTTCACTTCTTTTATTGATCTCTATAGGTTGGTTACATAAGCTTTGCTAAACACTAGACAGAGACATTTTCCATCTGTGGATTGTTTTTTGGTCTCTCTGAGTATGATTGCTGTTTTGAATTTCCATTTAGAACTAATAAGTTCCTTTAGTTTCTTGATTTGGAGCAGAATTTTTTCATATCAGGTTCTTTGATTTTTCTTTTCTCACTTTTTGCTAGAACATACCATACAAATTCGCTAAGACATATGTTGATGAAAAGGAGGACCAAGTCATCCTTCAAGTTTCAGATGGGAGAAGATGGATTGTTAAATTTTCTGTTAAAGTAACCAACAGTGGACAACATAAAGCTAGATTCTATGATACTTGGAGGGCTTTTGTACAGGACAATAACTTGCAAGTAGGTGATGTATGTGTCTTTGAGTTGATTAACCGCGATGAAACTTCATTCAAAGTCTCCATTTTTTGAGCTGCACCAGATGCAAATTATTCTGTGTCACCCCAAACTTAGTAGCAATCTATTGTTGTTAAGTTAATGACATTCCTGTTTGTGGCTTGGTTGTAATTTGGAGCGGTGACAAGTTACTAGTGTGTGGTAATGTAACATAAGGTAAAATGTAGTTAGGGAAAGGGTGGGGTATTGCTTCCTGTAATCTGGGCTGTTATGCTATGTAAAGGATTTCTATGGATGACATATGAATGATCCTAGGTGTTGTAAGGTGTTATGGAACTGTTAAGTGGAACAATTCTGGAGGTTAAAAAATGTAAACAAAACGTTTAGCTTCTGTGTTCAGCCTTACCAGTCCTTCGATATCATTTTGATCCATTAATGAAGCTATTGGCTTACCAAAAAAGAGAAATTCAATCTAGTGATCAATATATTTTTTGGAATCCAGCTGATGATACTAGAGCTAATCAAGTTGCATCCAGAAACTGCTTTATACCAAAATTAGAAGCTGATAATGTTAATGATTGGAGTTTTCTTCTGTAGAAAATCCCAGAGAAGTTTTGTAAGAAAGTATGGAAATGCTATCTCAAGCCCGTATTCCTAAAGGTCCCCAGTGGTGCAAGGTGGCAAGTAACATTGAGAAAATGTGGCTATTGATTTTCATGCATAGTGGGTGGCGAGAATTTGCAGAGTAATCACTCCCTACATTTCCCGGTTTTTAGATTTGCCATTTCGATGTACTCATATTTGGCATGAACGCTTCAGAGATACAATATCCATACTTTGGCACCTATTCTGAAGAAAAAATAAGTCTAATGGAGAATTCCGAGAACCTGAGATAAATGGTGCAAAATATAATTCATCCGGCAGGAAGACTGGAGAGAAATCAACATTGCCATGTCCTCAGCCTTGTAAGATGATGATCAGAACCAATTCAGCCTGCAAAACTAGGAGCAATTCAAATTTAAAAGCTTTGGGTCCAAATCTTAGACCTAATGACACTGCATTTAGAGGAACTAAGCTTCAGATTCCAAAGGAAAATTACAACTTACAACGTTCAATGCAGGTGGTGATACTTCAGGTTGCAGATAGATCGTGGCCTGTCAAGAGAGCAAGCAACCCGCATTATCGCATGGCTAAATTAACAAGCGGCTGGATCGAATTTGAAAGGATAAACTTTCTGGCAGAAGGAGATGTATGTGTCTATGAGCTAAATACAGTGAGCGAAGGCTTGCTAAAAGTATCCATTTTCAGTTATGATCATTAAATTATGATGGACATTGCTCCAATTTGTGGAAGCAATTTGGTTCAGTCAATCAGGAGACACTTTGGGTTTTATCTAAAGAACTTCTATTTTCCTCCCTTTATACAATTGTTCATTAAGGTTTAATATCTAGCATTAATGTTCTGTTTTTTTGGTGCTCTTATTTCTAGTTTTGCTTAGCTATTGCGTCGAGAAACTCACATTTAACTCTTGCTTAGCTATTCCTGGATCAGGGCTTTGTCTCTCTCTCTTTTACTTATCCTGTCATTACCAACTCTGGCACTCAGCTGGGTTTTTGAGCAAATGCTTCACGGAACCACCATATCTCCCAAGTCATGAGTTTGGAAGATTTGTTCCAGGCTTTCATGTCAATTCATCAACCAAAAAGTAGGCGATCATCTGTTGGAGGAAGTAATCTGTAATCCGATGGGCCAGCCCTTGTACTTGAACCGCCTATAATTCCCTGATTCCTGGCCAGCATACGGCCTAGCCGCCTTGGAGTTTGCCCTTTCTTGACAAAAAAGAGTGGAGTTTTCAGTCAACACCTAGCTGTTCTTCTGTTTTCCTGAATTTGCATTAATTGCTGATTATGAGTTTTCTTTTCCAAAATTTATGATCACAAAAGTTGGAATTTGTACTAATTTTTAATGTTTTCCGTAAAATAAAATAAAATAAAAATTGGAGAAAGAAAATCTGTGATTGTATGTAAATACACACATATATGTATAGTTAATTGAACCTATCAGTGATAGCTAAGTATTTTTTGAGCATTTATAAGAAGGAAAAATCATTAAAATGGTTGAGAATTAATTAACCAAACAGCCATTCATATTCTAGTTATTTTGCATTAAGTTCTCAAACTCATTCTGGCACTTTTCTAGCATGGCTTCTTCTCACCAGAAAGGCAATGACCATTCAATGTTTATAAGCGAATCGCCTCATTTCTTCAAGATAATTCTCCCAGAGACTCTTCGGGATGGCAAACTTGTAAGCATGCTCCTACTCCCCCCTCTTTTTCATCTGATATATTATATTATCTCTTGAGTAACTAGTTCATGCATGGACTTCTGTGGACTAGTGATTTGTGTTCTGAAATGTGAAAATGGGAATGACAAAAGCAAACTGATTTATTTCCATGGCGTTTGGGATTTGACAGGAAACAAAATCATCATGCCTTGCATGTTCATGAGCTATTTTGGATGCCCTTTGTTTTTTCCCATTAGCTTTTCTATCTTATTGTCTTTGCAGATTCTTATATATCTTATCAGCTTTTGTTAGTGGAAGTACAATGTTCTTAGTGTGAAAGTTACTGGTGAAGAGATCCAATTGCATTAACTTCAATAACTATATGCTGATAAATCAGTTTTAATTACTTTTTGACAATAGATAATAGAAAAATAGTCTGAAGCTGCAAGATTTTTTTGATTTAACAGTTTGCGGCATGCAGAGAATTAACAGTGCACTTTTTGTGCATTTCTTTTTGTTCTTTTAATAGGGGATTCCCACCAAGTTTGTGAAAAGATATGGAAATGGCATGTCAAGCCCAGCACTGCTAAGGGTCCCAAATGATGAAGTATGGAAGGTAGAGCTAACAAAATGTGATGGCAAAGTTTGGCTGAAAAATGGCTGGCAAGAATTTTCAAATCATTATTCTCTGGAGTACGGGCATTTTTTGATTTTTAGATATGAAGGAAATTGCAATTTCCATGTGGTCATATTTGATCGGAGTGCTTCAGAAATAGAATATCCATACACCAGCAATAATCATAGGCAACACAAAGAACTTCCAGAGCAGAAGATTGAGCAATCTGAAGATGATAACTCTCTACAGATCCTAGAGGACATCTCCCCAAGCAGGAAAACGGGGGAGAAATCGCATTTGCCATGTCCTCGGCCTCATAAGATGATGAGAAGTACTAATTCAGCTAACAAGACTCAGAGCAATTTGAAGTGTGAATCTCTGGCTCCACATTTTAGGCATAATGGATCTCCAGATAGAAAAGGTGATAAAAGCACAACAAGTCGTCATAGGATTAAAAAATTGAACGCTGATAAGAAGGCTAAGGCTCTTCAGAGAGCTAGAGCTTTTAAATCTGAAAACCCGTTTTTTCTGCTTGTCATGCAACCATCATATGTTGGTCTCAATGGTAAATGGAGACTGGTAAGTAATCAATTGAACTCATACTAAAACCTTATGATTTGTGTTGAGTCCATTACTCCACTTGCGTATGAAATATGTTGATAGTGAACAAAAATATTTTCACTCCTACTGATTGCAATAGACCTCTTTGTTTTACCTCCTTAATCCTTTTCTTTCTCCTATTGAATTGAAATTTATTTCTTAATTTTCTTTTATGCAGGCTATGCCAAACAACTTTGTCTGGAAACATTTGATGCAAGACGATTGTGAGGTAATTCTCTGCAATTCAAATGGGAAAACTTGGACTGTTAGCTTATACCGCATAGGAAACGGGAGAGAGCTGCTATATGCAGGTCTACAAACTGGTTGGAAGACTTTTGTAAAGGATAACAACATACAAATCGGTGATGTTTGCGTCTTTGAGCTAATAAATTGCATGGAAATATCATTCAAAGTATCCATTTACTAAGGTCAGACTGATGTCTTTCGTCCGGTGAAAAGGAATGTTGGAGTATCATCCACAATTCAAGAAGACATGTCTAGCCTGGAAAACCAACATCCCACTGAAGAAATTCCAGTGCCAAAGATCGAGGAGAACAAGAGGAATGCCTCGGGAGAAATCTTAGATGACATTTTGCTGTCCCACAAAACACGGGAAGAAAGATCAACATCTCCAAGTAAGGATTCAAAGTAACAGGTCGAAGATATCAGAGGCAATCCAAGATACCGTCCTACACGACTGAAGTCATTGACTCAAGAAATCAGACTATTTTAGACTTCGGAGAAGAAAGTAGATTGCCCTGTTCCATGGATAGTTATGTTTGAAATGTTTTCTTGAGTTTGGCATAACGTTGTAACATGCTTTCGGATGCTGTCCTGACTCCTGACGAATATTTTTACCCTAATAAGAAGCCTTCTTAATTTTTCCTGCAAAAATAGTCTTGAAGGGATATTTATTTGCTGCTTCAGGAAACAGGACGCACAAAATCTGACTTTTCAGCGGGCTGCGACCATTGATTGACACCAAGTCTCCAAGCCGTAAAGGTCAAATATCCAACGGGCTAAAAACTTACTTTGAATGAAGTGAAGAATGGTAACTCTTCAAGATTCTAGGAAAAGGTTTAATGCATTTTTAAGGGTGCATTGAAAAAACTGTCTCGAGGTTTTTGTTTTTTCCAATTCAAACGACTCCAATGGGAAGAAAACCAGTTCTCCAAGTTAGGCCAGCCTTTTTCCAAGGTTCTGCATGACCACTTCTCTAAGCAATTGGTATTACATGTCTCTCCTTCTCAGCAAACTATACCATATTGACTTTCATATATACTTCCACACCCACATATTATTCAACTGGAATAGCCTGCCAATGCCTAATTCCATGGTTCTTCTATAAAAGTAAAACTAATGAGAAAAGATATACATTTTGAGTGACAAAAATATATATTATATAGTACTTGTGAAAATAAATTCTTCTAAAATAGAAATCTACATCTAATTAGAGTTCAATAGAGACCAAGAAGTAATTGCTAAAATGGGTTTAAACTAGCCAAAAACATAAAGGGTGAAAGACGTAAGTACATTATTTGCCAATTTTAAGACCAAGGCTTAGAGGAATAGCCCTAGACTTTATATAAGTTTATAATAGCATGGTATCTGTTAAAAGGCTTGATAATCTACACAGAAAATCTCTAATTTCCATTTTCTTACTCCTTCTGTATCTTCCCGTCCTGTCCTAGAAAAATATCAGAGAATCAAGGCTACAACTCGGATAGGAGAAATCGAAAGTCCTAGGTCCAAACCTAGTCTAAGACCTCACGACAGCCCCCAATGCAACGCTTTTCACCACGTGTCATATTGTTATTGGATGTCAAGTACGTAACTCTTTTTTTGTCAAATTTAACTATGATTCTCTTTTCAGTAACCGCAACGGTAAAGGGGTTGCTAGGAATATGGCAATCTGGAAGTGATCTGGATCAGTCAATCAGGAGACACATTGGGTTTTATCTATAGAACTTCTATCTTCTTCCCTTCATATAATTGTTCATTAAGGTTTGATATTAGCGTTTGTGTTTTTCTTTTTGGTGCTCTCATTCCTAGTTTTGCTTAGATGCTTGCATTGTGAAACACGCATTCAACTCTTGGTGATGAGAGCTTAAAACATTTAATATTTGAAATGGCATCCATGAGATAGGAAAACTAATTCCTAGATCAGGTCTTGGTTTCTCTCACTTTTACGTATTTTGTTCCTACCAACTCTGGCACTCAGCTGCATTTTATTTGAGCAAATGCTTCACGGAATCACCATATCTCCAAAGTCATGAGTCTGAAAGATTTGTTCCTGGCTTTCGTGTCAATTTATCAGTCCAAAAACAGGCCAGCAGCTGCTGGGGGAAGTAATCCAATGGGACTACCGTTGTACTTGAACCGCCTATACTTTCCTGATTCCTGGCCAGCATATGGTCTAGTGGCCTTGGAGTTTGCCCTTCTTTGACAAAGAAGTTTGAAGTTTTCAGTCAACTCTTGGCTGTTCTTTTGTTTTCCTGGATTTGCATTAATTGCTACTCAAAAGTTGGAATTTGTACTAGTTTTTAATGTTTCTACAAAACAAGAGTAAAAATTGAAGAAATAAAACTTGTGTTTGTATGTAAAGAACACATATATGTAATCAATTAAGAGAGAAAAAATGATTTAAAAGGTTGAGAATTAATTAACCAAACAGCCATACATATTATTCCTGTTATTTGGCATTAAGTTCTGGCACTTTTCAAGTATGACTTCTTCTCACCGGAAAGGCAATGACCATTCAACATTTACGAGCGAATCGCCTCATTTCTTCAAGATAATTCTCCCAGAGACCCTTCGGGATGGCAAACTTGTAAGCATTCTCCTACTCCTCTCTCTTTTTTGTCCGATGTACTTTGATTTCCTCCTGAGTATAACTGGTTCTCGAATTGATTTCTGAGGACTTGACGTTGATGTTCTGAAATGTGAAAACTGGAATAACAAAATAAAACTGATTTATTTCCATGACATTTGGCATTCGACAGGAAACATAATCATCACGCCTTGCATGTTCATGAGCTATTTTGGATGCCCTTTTTCTTCCCATTTTGTCTCATGGTTAGCTTTATTATCTCATTGTCTTCACAGATTCTATAAATCTTCAACAGTTTTGGTTAGTGGAACTGCAATGTTCTCAGTGAAAGTTACAGGTGAAGGGGTCCGATTGCATTAACTTCAATAACTATATACTGATAAATCAGTTTTTTTTTTGCTCAGCCAATAAAGTAGATTTCATTAATAAAACTGCTCAAGGCAGTAGGGAGGCAGTAAGAACTGCTCCAAAGGAGTACAACACAGAGTGCAAGCACTCGATTTTACCAGCATACAAACCTCATCATTGCAAAAATGGCTACACAAAATAGCTGGTATAGTGAATGAGTACTCATTTTGTCGATAGATAATAGAAAAATAGTCTGAAGCTGCAAGATATGTTAGATTTATGTATAGCAGAAGATTCACAGTTTGTGGCATGCATATAGGAAATTGCATTTTTTTGTGCATATCTTGATTAGAGGGTTTTTTTTTTTGGTTGTTTTAATAGGGAATTCCCACGAAGTTTGTGAAAAAATATGGAAATGCAATGTCAAGCCCAGCACTGCTCAAGGTCCCAAATGGTGAAATATGGAAGGTAGAGCTAACAAAAGCTGATGGCAAAGTTTGGCTGAAAAATGGCTGGCAAGAATTTTTAAATCATTACTCTCTGGAGTACGGGCATTTTTTGGTTTTCAGATATGAAGGGAATTGCAATTTCCATGTCATCATATTTGATAGGAGTGCTTCAGAGATAGAATATCCATACACCAGCAACAATCATGGGCAACACAAAGAACTTCCGGAAGAAAAGATTGAGGAATCTGAAGATGATGACTCTATACAGATCCTGGAGGTCATCGCTCCAAGCAGGAAAACAAGAGAGAAATCGCATTTGCCATATATTGAGAGCAATTTGAAGTCTGAATCTCTGTTTCCACAATTTAGGCATGATGGATCTCCAGCTAGAAAAGGTGATAAAAGCACAAGAAGTCGTCATAGGATTCAAAAATTGAAGGCTGATAACAAGGCTGAGGCCCTTCAGAGTGCTAGAGCTTTTAATTCTGTAAACCCATTTTTTCTGCTTGTCATGCAACCGTCATATGTTGGCTTCAATCCAACGTGTAGACTGGTAAGCAATCGGTTGAATTCCCACTAAAATCTTACGATATGTTGAGTCCATTACTCCACTTGCGTATGAAATACGATAACTAGTGAACAAAAGTTTTGAGTAATTTCACTCCTGTTGTTTGCAATGGACTTCTTTGTTTTGCCCCCTTAATCCTTTCCTTTCTCCTTCTGGATTGAAATTTATTTTTTTAATTTTCTTTTATGCAGGCCATACCGAACAACTTTGTCAGGAAACACTTGATGAAAGAGGATTGTGAGGTAAATCTTTGCAATTCAAACGGGAAAACATGGACTGTCAGCTTCCATCGCAGAGAAAAGGGGAGAAAGCTCAATGCAAGTCTACAAATAGGGTGGAGGACTTTTGCAAATGATAACAATATACAAGTCGGTGATGTTTGTGTCTTTGAGCTAATAAATTGCAGTGAAATATCATTCAAAGTGTCCATTTACCAAGGTAAGACTGATGTCTTTCATCGAGTGAAAAAGAATGCTGGAGAATCATCTACAGGTCAGGACTACCAGAAACCATTGAATGCATTTGAAAAAGCTAAAGCCATTCAAATTGCTAGTGCTTTCAGATCTGAAAATCCATCTTTTGCTGTTGTCTTACAGCCATCATATGTTCATAAATTGGTGAGTTTTTCAGTTGATACCTGCTAGCCTTTCCAAGTTTTGTTAACGCATTACGCAGATGATAAATATGACTAGTAAGGGTCAGAATAATAAAGGAATTAAAGGCATTTTGCATTCTCTCATTGGAATGAATAATCGAATTAACTTCTTTATTTTTGTATTGGGCAGAGTGTACCAGAGAAATTTGCTAGAAAATTTTTCAGCAAGAAGCTCAAAGAGGTCATACTTCGTCTTTCAAATGGAAAATCATGGCCGGTAAAGTACTACCAACACAGTATAAGAAAGCTAAGTGCAAAACTTTGTAATGGTTGGAGGAAATTTGTTCTGGATAATAAGTTAGAAGTTGGTGATATTTGTGTCTTCGAGCTGACGGAGGGCATTGAAACCTCATTTAAAGTAACCATTTATGGGAAACAGGCTATTGAAGATGCAAATTTGGGCTCATCATTGGGTAAGCAGGATCGATTTTAGGTATTAATTAATGGTGCATTTGATTTCTGCTACTAATACTATATGCTTGGATTTCGTTATCATCATTTTGTTCTTGAAAAGCAGCTGATAAAAGTACAGAGAACCAAGTTGAGTCCAAGGAAAGCTTGGTGATTAATGTGGATTCTGATTCGGTGCATGATAAAGGAAACATGTCTAGCCTGCTCAACCAACATCCACTGGAAAACTTCCAGTGCCAAAGATCGAGGAGAATAAGAGGAATGGCTCAGGAGAAATCCTAGACGACATTTAGCTGTCGCAGAAAACTCAGGAAGAAAGATTAACATCTCCAAGGCCTCAAAGAAACAAGTTAAAGATTTCAGAGGCATTCCAAGATACCGACGGACAGGACTGAAGTCATTGACTCAAGAAATCAAACTATTTTAAACTTCGGAAAAGAAAGTAGTTTGCCCATTTCCATGGATAGTTATGTCTGAATGCTTTCTTGAGTTTAACATGTCGTTGAAACATGTTTTCTGACGCTGTCCTGACTATGACGAATATTTTTACCTTAAATAAGGTGCCTTCTTAATTTTCCAGCAAAAGTAGTCCTGAAGGGGTATGTATTTGCTGCTTCAGGAATCAGGAGGCACAAAATCTAACTTTTCAGCGGGCTGCGACATTCATAGTCTCCCAAGTCCTACCAGGATTAAAACTTACGTCGGATGAAGTGAAGAATGGTAGCTCATCAAAATTCGAGGAAATGGTTTAATTCGTGAAATCCATAATGCAAAATTAATAAAATAAAGAAATTGAAAAAACTGTACTCTTTCCAAATTACAATCGACTCCAATGGGAAGAAAACCAGTGCTCCATGATAGGCCAGGCTTTTTCAAGGTTCTGCTTGGCTACATCTCTGAGCAATGGTTGTTATTTCTCTCTCCTGCTCAGCAGACGATGCCATATTGACTCTCATATTTCCACACCCACATATTCAACTGGAATGGCCTGCTGCTGCCTAGTTGTAATTATTCTTCCATGCAAGTAAAACTAATGAGAAAAGATACACCTGTTGAGTGAGAAAAATATATAATATATATATGGTATCTATGGAAATAAATTCTTCTAAAATAGAAATTTACATCTAATTATAGTACAATAGAGACCAAGAAGTAATAACTATAATGGGTTTTGAGTAAACTAGCCAAAAAAAAAGGCTGGAAGATGTAAGTTGATCATCTGCCAATTTTAAGACTAGGGTTTTAGCGAATAACTCCATACGATATGTAAGTTTATAATAGTCTCTATTAAAAGGCTTGATAAATAAGAAGCGTTTCACCACGTGTCATGTTGTTATTGGATGTCAAGTATTTAACCCTTGAAACTTATCTAGGATTGTCTTTTCAGTTTCCGCGACCTTACGTGAACGTAACCCACCAGTCTGTCTCTCTCACAACGGCGAAGGGAATACTAGGGATATGGCGAAACCCCGGAAACAGTGTCATAAGTTCTTCAAAGTCTATCTCCCTTGTTTCAATTCTCAGCAACTGGTACTTTCTCTCGTTTCTTTCTCTCATTATGGGCATCTTTGCATGTGCTCTTTCGTTTGTATAAGAATTAAGAAGACGACTATGAAATTGTTGTAGAAACGGTAGCCTTGACACTGCCTTCTGCCTTCTCAGGGCTTGTCATCGAAAGCTTTGTTACACTTTACTAAGCACAAAATACACAGTTGAGGTTATAAGCTTGAGTATTTGTTTAGGAGGAAAGACGGTTTTGTTATCCATGAAATTGTTTCTTTTCATAGGGCATATAATAATAAAGTTCGATTGAAAATGTTTGGGGATTTTCCTGTTGAAAATTTAGGAGATTAAGATCAGGAGGAGAGAAGAAAGGCAGTGAGAAGCCTGTGTGAATTTATGTTTATTTCACATTTTTCCGGGATGAGGAAAGTAATCAAGAATTATATGTAATTATGGGCTGAGATTTTGCAAACATGTTACGTTGTTGAGAAGTGCTGCCATGGCATATTTGAGAGTTGATTTGATTTGACTGCTATTACCCTGCCTTGTTTATGTTTCTGCTTTGTTCCTTCTTTGATTATGTTTCTGCTTTGTTATGCTAATGATCATTGTCTTGCTGTTGTTGGAGTTTGTCCACTGTTGCCTTGGGGCCTGCCCGCTGCTGTGTTTCTGTTTCAATCATTTTATGCTGCTGTGTTTATTCATTCCATCTGCAGTTCATGCAACCAATCGTTGATTTAGCTTGGTCATGGAGCCTGGAGCTCTGTATCAAGCTGGGTTTTCTTTTTTCTCTCTCTTTTTTTTTTTTAGTGTAAGAATCCTATATTAATTTTAAAATGTCACCATACTTTAGCCGTTTGCTTCTAGAAAATTGGTCATGTCCTGCATGGTCCCAATTGAATCTTGAAACCAGAATGTTCATTCTTGTCTAGCTAATTTTCATCCTGTATCTGAATTTGTATTGGAAGGATTGTTAGATGAATTAGCCTATAAACAACATCTAAAACGCATTAAATGGGAATTTACATTCTCTGCTAATTATTAATCAAGTATTTTTTTGCTCAAATTTGTTTTAGCAGACAATTAACATTTAAACTATTCAATTATGCAGAAAATACCACCTGCTTTCATTAGGCATTTTGATGGAACCATTCCTAAGGATGCCATGCTTAAAAATCATACTGGAAAGCAGTGGCTTGTCGATTTGGAAGAAGTTGAAGGAGGCTTGACTATGACAAACGGGTGGCAAGGCTTTGCAAGTGAAAACTTTTTAGAATTTGGAGACTTCCTCATTTTCAAATATGACGGGAAATGTCTGTTTGATGTGGAAATATTTGGTAGAAATGGATGCAACAAAGCGGCTTTATCTTCCAGCGTGACCACCACTCTTGCAGTGAATGAAAAAGAGATAAAGGAGGTGGAAAAATGCAATGGGCCTACTCAAACTTGCAAGCAGAAGTATTCAGTTAAAAACTTAGGTAGTGTGCAGTCTTAGTCAAATCATTATTATTCCCAGATTCTTGTGGATGATTACTTTTGATCTGCTGTATGGTTTCAGGTTTAGCTGAAGGTTGTCGATATAAACTAAGAAGAAATAGAGGAACAAATCTTGGGGAAGGCAAGGCACTTAACGCTGCAACATATGTGACACCAAAAGGTCCTTATTTTGTCAGTAACATCCATCAGTCGATGCGGTATGCTGTGGTGAGTTTTAGGTCATGTTTTATATTTTACCTACTTTTCATGACTTCAGGTTGTCTTCATATATGGGGAAGTTATTGGAATATATATATGCAAGATGGTTATGTCAAAATATTTGTCAAGAATTTTCATGAAGCTGAAGACAAAGAAATGTAGGGCTTATTGGATGTGCATATAGCAAAGAATACTTGTCTGAGCTTTCAACATATTTATACAACTTGATATGGCCAACAGTATCTAGGAATATCTCTGCCTGGAGTCCTATTATACCTTTTTTTTTGGGTCAAAGGTTCTGTATTTTACTTAGTACAGAAATTAGGTCCTTGAAAACTTGAAAATAACCTTTGGGAAGTTGGCAGACAGTGCATAACCTTGCTTCTACTTTTTTCTCACCTGTCCTTCTCATGATTCAAGTTCATCAGGTTTGCTATCTGCAACTCACAGTTATAGGAAGTCTCTTTGTTTTAGACAGAAATCAGTAGTTTTTTTTATTCCAAAGCCGCTAGAAGTGGATCAAAATTACCATATATCCTTGTTAGAAACCATTTTCACAAGTTTTCCTTTATTAGAGTTATTATTGTCATTATTGTTTTGGACCTACTTTCCCATATCAATGACAGTTGAGGCAAATTATTTTTTCTGGACATAACTAAAGGAGTTTTCTCTCATTACTTGTATAATCATCCTCTTCTTATTATATTAAGTGATCACATTGTTTTTGTTTAGTTTTTCTTGTACTTAATTAGTATTTTGCTTCATCTTGTAGTATGTTCCTAGATCACTTCTGGCCTCATATGGAATTAAAGTCAAGCCAGAGGTGGTGCTTCTTGATCAAAATGGGAAGAAATGGCCAGTGATGGTCAGTTCGAGGGCAGATGGTCGTGTTCTTATCCATCATGGATGGGGTTCTTTCCGGCAGGAGTACAATTTGCAGAAAGGAGATAAGTGTGTATTTGAGTTCGTTCTTGGTAGAGGAAATATTAGCCAGAAACTGCTTGTACAAGTTATCAGGAGACAAGCACCATAGACGTCAGATTGGGAAAGCTTGAATTACAACCCTTCCCAACCCGGAGCCCCCTCAAGTCACTATCATTCCCCCCTGTCTCTTTAATCCTTTAGATATTAGTACTAGATCTTGCAAAGCTGTTTGTAGGTTAGCAAAGGCACTGAAAGATACTTCTGCTGGTACTGGTTGCTTGACAGGGAGCGTAGTTCTATAATTGCTCAAGGGAAGGGAAACTTGTTTTTCTTTAGGCATTCTGCTTTAGGACCAAATTCTTTGTGGTGCCCTCCCTTGCAAGTACATGAACTCTTAGGCCCTTTCAGGACAATTTTGTTCAGAGGAGCCTGTTCTTGAGTCATATACTTTGCAAGTAATCCTTGAGTAGTTATCCTATTTTTTTCTCAAAAACACAAATTTAATTGATTTTGCCTGCTGATTATGGCCACTGCATCAGGTATTGACGTTTTGTTTCCCACTAGGCATCTTACATAAACAGGTTGCTGGTCAAGGCCTAATCATGTTCAACACCCTATTCCTCTGCATCAGCCTTCAGCCGTGTGCATCACTGCTTGAAATGATGACAAATATTTTCAAATATTCAATGAAGTTAAAAGCCAAAGTCAGTTCCGATCTACAACTGTGAATGTTAGTTAGAAGTGAGGCCCCGTTTGAACGCAACAAAAATTAAATAAACGGGAACTTGTCGTGGTTAATAAACAGGATTTTAAGTTCCATCATTATATTAGTTAATTCAAGAAATCTAAACTCAAAAATTAAAATATAATTTAAAGTGGCAGTATGGCGTTTAATTGATGCCAGGCAGCAGTTATTCTCTTGGCTCAAAAAAAAAAACATAGCATGTTAATTCAGACGCACGAATTTTGAAGCAATTGTGTTATATTCGGACTGATCAGTGGCACCATTGCTGACCTGCTCGCCAACAAAAAGGTTTGAAAGTATGATTACTTCAATTTGCCGACTTGAATTTAGCCCAGAGCTTGGCTTTTTAAGTTTTTTCTTTCTTTAGAATATAGGTGGTTTTGGATCATATGCAAGCAAATCTTTTCAAGCTCCAAGTGATCTCATGATATAGACTTATTGCATTAAAAATAACCTACATTTCAGATATGGCAGAAAATGATCATGTATTTTACCCTGTGATGATCCCAAAAGTCAGATATTCTTATCTTCCCAGGAAAGTGACAGCCCTGGGAAGATTCACCAAAGCGATTTCAAAGCGGTTAATATTTGCAAGACCTCTCCACATATCCCCTCCGCCAAGCTTTAAATTCCTCTGATGGATCCTCTCCTGCACTACCTGTTTACTTTAGTCTGCAGCCTTGTTGCCCTTCTGAGTTGCATTTACTTTTATCAGTCGAAGAAACCAAGCACTCACAGAAAAAGAGTCTGCACTGCCCCACAAGCTGGCGGTGCGTTACCTGTCATCGGCCACATGCACCTCTTGGGTGGCCAGCAACTCACCCACGAAACATTAGGTGCCATGGCTGACAACTATGGACCTGTTTTTTCCATAAGGCTAGGATCACACAGGGCCTTGGTTTTAAATAGTTGGGAAATGGCCAAAGAGTGTTTCACTGTCCATGATAAAGTCTTCTCCACTAGACCAGTCATTACTGCCTCAAAGCTTCTAGGCTATAATTATGCGATGTTCGGGTTCGCTCCTTATGGATCCTACTGGCGCGAGATGCATAGAATTGCTACAATTGAACTTCTGTCAATCCACCGGATTGATATGCTCAAACATATACGTGCTTCAGAGGTAAAGACTGCAGTAAGAGAATTGTACAAGTCATGGCTTAGCAAAGGTGGTGGAGAAACTGTGAGTATTGGCAGATATGAAACAGTGGTTCGGCGATCTAACTCATAATATTGCCCTGAGAATGGTGGGAGGGAAAAGGTACTTCGGACCGAATGCTGATTGTGAGGAAGCAGAAGCACGAAGGTGTCAGAAAGTGATGAGGGATTTCGCTTACTGTCTGGAGTGTTTGTCGTGTCCGATGCAATACCATTTCTTGGGTGGTTGGATTTTCAAGGATATGAAAAAGCCATGAAAAGAACTCCAAAAGAATTGGACATTCTAGTAGGAGGGTGGCTCGAGGAGCATAAGCAGAAGAAACATCTGGGTGGAGGGTTGAAACAAGAGCAGGATTTCATGGATGTGATGCTGAACATCCTGGAAGACGCCAAGATTACTAGTTTGGATGCTGACACCATCAACAAGGCTACTTGCTTGGTAAGACACGTAGCCTTTAGTTCCAACCAAATGATGAATACATAGTCCAAATATATCCAGAATATGCCCTCTTTTCAATTCTTGATGATGTATAACATATATCTCTGCAAATGAGGTCCTAGGATAAATCGATACTGATAAAGCTCCCGCTATAAATGTACTGCTCTCTGCAAAGATTAAATCCCGCTAAATTGAACAACATGAAAAAATTGGGCACTCCCTGCATGGATTTCTTAGGCTTTGTGGTGAGAAACTGATAGGCCAATCTGTCATATTCATAGTGCAAAAATAGTCGTAATAGGGCATTATAATATTGGTGAAAGCACTTGTTCCGGAGTCATTAGGCCTATTGAAGAACGAAAAGGATAATTTCAAGTTGGTCAAGTGGGCGAGTTAGGTGGCACAATATCCCATCAAATCAATATGAATACCAAAGCAAGAGATGAAGTATTATTGGGATCTTGTAGTTAATTTCGTGGGGCCAAAATTGTCTCCACAATACATATATAATCTTACTGTGATAATAATTGACAAATAATCAGAATGAAACAAAATCCTAGCACGCTAAGAATTTGAAAATTCCATGATGAATGCCACAAGGCCATTAAACTAGATTAAGTATCTCTAGGAATTGGAGTAGGTACAGGAACAGGATTTATATTCTTAGCGTTTTATTGAGTCAGCTTGATGCTTAAGGTCATCAGTCTTGTCCATCTCTGTGTATTATATTGCTAGAGACTTGATTATATCTGAATAAAGAACGTGCCTCTCATTTTTGCTGATAAAGTTTTTGTTTTTGGCAGAATTTAGTTTTGGCAGGGAGTGGCACAACCATGGTCACTCTCACCTGGGCCCTATCTTTGCTACTGAATAATCCACGCGTGCTAAAGAAGGCCCAAGATGAGGTTGACATCCACGTTGGAAAGGGTAGACCATTGGAAGAATCGGACATCAGAAACCTGGTCTACCTTCGGGCCATTGTCAAGAAAACACTGCGCTTATACCCGCCTAGTCCAATCATTTTCCGGGCATCAATGGAAGATTGCACTCTCTCAACTGGCTACCACATTCCGGCAGGTACACGATTAATGGTAAATACCTGGAAGATTCAACGTGACGAGCGTGTGTGGCCAGACCCCGATGTTCTTAAACCAGAGAGATTTTTAACTAGCCATAAGGATATGGATTTTCGAGGCCAGACTTTTGAACTCAACCCTTTTGGCTCCGGAAGAAGGTCCTGCCCTGGGGTCTCACTAGCCCTCCAGGTGGTGCATTCGGCACTGGCTAGTTTCTTGCAAAGTTTTGAAGTTCCTAAGCCATCGAAACTCGAAGATGTAGATATGACAGAAAGCACAGGATTAACAATCCGAAAGCAACCCCGCTTGAAGTTCTCTTTACTCCACGTCTTGATTCCAAGCTCTATGGTTTGGGCACAGAATTAATGTAGTAATTATCAGTAAGAAAATGTAAGCTGCGGTGACTAGAGCGGTCAAGGTAAGGGCTTATTACAAGGGTTCTACCCTGCTTGTTACTCTAGGCTTTCCTGAATTGATCATTCCTATATACTTATTGGTTTCCTAGTTGTCTAAAATACAAACCGCAATTAACTTCTTTACAACAACCGGTTAAGAAAATGAAAGACAAACCACCGCTAAACATTTTCAAATTTCAATGCACTTCCAACTTTGAAGGCGTGCTAGAAAGGTACTTCTGATACACTCAATCTCATATGGAATAATACAAGTTTAACTTTTGCAAGGTCACTTTCTATAATTAAATCAACATTTAAATGCAATAAAAGATCACAGGCACAGTCTGGTACTGGAATTAGTTCTCTTTTTGACTTTCTCTTTGCCCTTTTTGTGTCCAACACAAAAGTCTTTAGAGTGGTCGTGGCCAAGATGGTTACTTGTTAGACAACTTATTAGTACTTATCCAAGTAACCTACCAGATATTGACAGTACAATTCCAAGAGGCATACCAAAATATTGTCATGTTATCCAAGAGTTTATTGAGTTAGGACTTGTGGTTACTTCTGGGATCCTCAGGTTCATTGCCTGAGGTTCGGAACTGCTACCCAAATGGTTTTTCAGCAGAGTCGTCAGTCACATTACCTGTTGCCATAACCAAGAAATTAACATCTAAAGGTGCTGTGATTACAAACTTTTGGGGTATTTCTAGTTGGTTTTTCCATTGATGAAAACAATATCTCTCAGTTCTTGTTCAGAAATGAAAACGATGTGATGTACTGAAGTAATTATTTGGCAAACCAGAGAGAAAGAAACAGGAAATAGAAAGGAGAGGAGACGTGTGGCCACCAAAAGCCTACATCAGAAAGGTATTTTCTTTTTTTTGAAAATAACATCCGTAAGGGTTATTAATAAATATGAAAGGCATTTTTTGGTGGAAAGTGCATGCATCTATTTTAGATAACAGATTAACTATCAGGCTTTAATCTGATGGTTGTTCATGGCACCATGATTGTTGTTTTATTTCTGCAAATTTTTTACCACCAGAACACAAATAAAATTCCCTATTGAATTGTTTGTACAGAAAAAGAAAATTAAACCATGGAAAATCATCATAATTCCTCTCTTCTCATAACTCCATACATGATTTACTCTTTATGTTAACCCAAAGGCTGAGAAAAGCATTACAAATACTTTATTTTTATGCATGAAAGTTTTTCACCATATCTTACGTCATTGATGCTGATGTTGTTTCTTTCTTTAATTTTATGTTTGACCAATCGTGTTTAGATAGATGGTGATCCCAGGGGAAAAAAGGAAAAATTAGAGGTTGAGGATATGTGATTGTAGCAGGGAACAAAAGTCAATAAGCAGAAAATAACAGAGTCATATTTGAAAAAATAAACGTGAAAGGATTACTGTTATTCTACATAGGACAGAGACGTTCATGAAATAATTACGTTAGGTTCTGATAATCTTTTAAATTTGTTTGTGGAATTCAAAAATTTCAGCTTAGATTTATATACATCTGCATTACAGATCACTTGACAGCAATTGATAATAGTAATTGCAATAGTCCCAAAAGTCAAATTCTTGTTTTTCAAGAAAAAATTAACAGAGTTGGAAAGATTCACCAAAGATATTTACAAGCTGTTCAGACTTGGAAGGCCTGTTCTGCTACATATGCCCCTTTTTCAAGCTCTAAATTCTCTGATGGACCCTTTCCTTCGGTACCTGTTTACTACAGTCTGCAGCCTTGTTGCCCTTTTGAGTTGCATTTACTTTTATCAATCAAAGAAAGCAAGAACTCACGGGAAAAGATGCTGCACTGCACCGCAAGCTGGCGGTGCTTTGCCTGTAATTGGCCACATGCACCTCTTAGGTGGCCAGCAACTCACCCACAAAACATTAGGTGCCATGGCTGACAAATATGGACCTGTTTTTTCCATAAGGCTAGGATCACACAGAGTCTTGGTTTTAAATAGTTGGGAAATGGCCAAAGAATGTTTCACTGTCCATGATAAAGTTTTTTCCACTAGACCAAGCATTGCTGCTTCAAAGCATCTAGGCTATGATTTTGCTATGTTTGGGTTCGCTCCTTATGGGTCTTATTGGCGTGAGATGCGCAAGATTGCCACCATTGAGCTTCTGTCAAGCCACCGGATTGATATGCTCAAACATATACGAGCTTCTGAGGTAAAGACTGCAATAAGAGAACTGTACAAGTCATGGCTTAGCAAGGGTAGTACAGAAACTGGAGTGTTGGTGGATATGAAGCAGTGGTTTGGTGATCTAACTCATAATATTGCTTTGAGAATGGTAGGAGGGAGAAGATACTTCGGACCAAATGCTGATTGTGAGGAAGCAGATGCAAGAAGATGCCAGAAAGTTATGAGAGATTTTGTTTATCTGTTTGGAGTGTTCGTCTTGTCTGATGCAATACCATTTCTCGGGTGGCTGGATTTTCAAGGATATGAAAAATCCATGAAAAGAACTGCAAACAATTGGACAGTCTCGTAGAAAGGTGGCTGGAGGAGCATAAACAGAAGAGACTTTTGGGTGGAGGGGTGATTGAAGAGCAGGATTTCATGCATGTGATGCTGAACATCCTGGAAGATGGCAAGATTACTGGTTTCGATGCTGACACCATCATCAAGGCTACTTGCTTGGTAAGAGCCCAAAAAAAACTCCACGTAGTCCTAGTCCCAACCAAATAAATCCTGCTAATTATATCTAGTAGTGTTCTGTTTATGATTCTTGATGATATCCATCTTTTATTGTCTCAATTATACATATGTAATCTTGGGATGACACTTGTCAAATCCAAGTGGTAGGTAAACAGCCTCTTCCAAAGAATCAGTACTGAAACAAGATATCATAAGAAAATGGAAGCTGTGTAGTCATTACCAAAAAGGCCATAACGCTTTTATTAAATGAGTTATCTCTTGGAATTGGAGTCGGTATAAGGACAAGAAATTCTTAACCTTTTATCGAGTCTTCTTGATCCCTAAGGTGATAAGGTCATCAAGCTCGTTTGTCTTCGTATATTTTATCACTAACTGTTTGATCATAATTTAATAAAGTGTCCCCTAGTTTTGCTGATAAGGTCTTGTTCTGGCAGAATTTGATCTTAGCAGGGAGTGACACGACCATGGTCACTCTTACCTGGGCCCTGTCTTTGCTACTGAACAATCCTCGCGTGCTAAAGAAGGCCCAGGATGAGGTAGACATGCACGTTGGTAAGGATAGACCATTAGAAGAATCTGATATCTCAAACCTGGTCTATCTTCAATCCATTGTCAAGGAAACATTGCGCTTATACCCTCCCAGTCCGATCATAGGCCTTCGGGCTGCATTGGAAGATTGCACCCTCTCAACAGGCTACCACATTCCATCCGGTACAAGGTTGATGGTAAATGCCTGGAAGATTCAGCGTGATGAACGTGTATGGCTAGACCCTCATGATTTTCAGCCTGAGAGATTTTTAACCAGCCATAAGGATATGGATTTTAGAGGCCAAACTTTTGAACTCATCCCTTTTGGCTTAGGAAGAAGATCATGCCCCGGGACCTCACTAGCCCTCAAGATGTTGCACTTTATCTTGGGCAGGTTCTTGCACAGTTTTGATGTTGCTAAGCCATCAAAGCTCGAAGATGTAGATATGACAGAAAGCGCTGGATTGACCAATCTGAAAGCGACCCCGCTTGAGGTACTCGTCACTCCACGTCTGAATTCCAAGCTCTATGTGGTATAGGCACAGAATTAACACAATTACCTGGAACAAGAAAGTACAGTGTGTAACTAACGCGGTGAAATAAGGGCTTGTCACAAGGGTCCTGCAGTCCTGCACTCTGTTATTGAGTTGATCATTGCTATGTCTTTATAGCTACCCGACTTGCCTACAACACAAACAGAGTAGCATTCTCTCTCCTTTCAAGGAATTGGTTTTAGAACGTTAAGGATACTTTTGAAGCGTGCTAAAAAGATACTTCTCCCTTTTGAATGAATTAGAAGTTTTATTCAACCAAAATGTGTGCAGCACAACCCCAAAAGATTGATATTTCTTTCTTTTTTGCTCAGCAAAAGATTGATAAAATTAGCGCAATAGTGGATTAATCAACAAAACTCTTTACGCAGATCTAATCTTCAAAGGATAATTGGATAATGGATAGTAGTTGCCATTGTTCTCTTTTTCTATGGTAGCCATTACCTGTTTTTTATCTTAACTGAAAATTAGTTACTTGAATATGACTACCTCTAGCCAACCTTTAGTTACTACTGATCATCTCGTAGAACCTAAGCCCCAGTCAATTACCCATCCAACCAAATCATGATATCTTCGAGTTGGAGCTAAACAAGTTCATTTGAGCTGCATGGTAGAATAAAACAAGCTGTTGACCATTACTAATAAGGATAAAAATTGTCTTCTGGCATCATCAGGAAAACCCTGATGATTCAAGAAATAATTTTCTTATAAGACACAGTGCTGTACTTTGCATACAACAGACTGCTTGAACATAACTGCAGCCTCTACCCAGCACTCAGTTTCTGTTGAAGTCAAATGACCATGATAACCATCCAAAAGCATTTTTAATCATCTAACCAGATACGAAAGGCGACAGGCATCAAAGGAATAGGTGGTAGTCATTATATATTTCTAAGTCTAAACCAGATACAGTATTTGTACCATTAGAGTTATCCTAAACGAGTAAGCTACTTCTACACTCACACACACACACACATCAACCTCATAATTAAGCAGTCCTTTCTCTCTAATCTGAAGCATTTGGTTGAGTATTTGAGAACCGTGTCAAGGGGACAATCTCGTCCACAACTCGAAATATCACAACATTAAAGCCTATGCTTTTCTTGTTGGCTTTGCCTTCCTCACTGAGCTCAAAAACACAAACATCATGCTCTTCCAAGTTGTTATCCAAGACGAATTTAGCCCATCCCCTTGTAAAACCTCTTCTCCACTTGGTGCGCATGATTCTTACAGGCCATCTCTTCTCATCTGGAGGGACTCTCAGCAGAGCTATTCTAACGTTATCAGGGATGTGCATGTCTAGCCATTTTTCACGAATATTCTGCATGCAGAGACATTTTTTGATGAGATTGCTGATCAAAGACAAAGTTCAAGATGAACAAATGAACAGCTAGACATAGTTAGCATAGCCTCATAGGGTTACTGCAATATAATTCTTAATCTTGATTTTGAACAGCTAGGCATGGAAACGGGAATGAGACACAAGAACAAAGATTTTACCACTGTAAAAGCCCTGCAAACGTGAGTAGGCTTCATAACAATGCTGAACGAGGGTCTAGTAGATGAATAATGCTTGGCCAATCTACGGGGTCTTTGCTTCTCCTCCTCTGTTATCTCTCGTCTCTTTGATATGAAATACACGTTATATGATCCTGGCAAATCTAGTGGCCTTTTCATTTTACCTGAATCATTTGTTAAGCAACCAACTAGAACCGAAAAGGAAGGAAAAGTGAGAAACAGAGAGTTTTTGGTATATTGAAACAGAACAAAATGGAAAATTATCTAATTTGTTAGTGAAGGAGGATTCAAACCACATTCCATCTTTTGTTCATCTAGAAGATTTTTTACTATTATAGCTATCTACTTCCCCTAAGAGAATTTAGTGGAAACAAACCTTGTTTTGTTTTTGATTTGCACTTCAAAGATACAGACTTATTACTCCAATCTTCACTGGCCTCCATTGCACTCCCTGAGGATTCCTCTGATTCATCCATCAGTATTTCAATTACCTCGCTAGCAATAGCTGATTTTCCAACTCGCAGGTGCTTTTCCTGTGTTGCCTTCAATTGAGAGATGGTGTCAACAGCTTTTGAACTTGTGTTTCCATTTCCCTTGGTGAGCTTCTCTTTTTGCATATGGTTTTCATGGACTTTGTCCAAGTCTATTACTTCTTCAGAGCCCTCTCCATCTTCCCTTCGAAAACCAAATCTGCCATTTGAGCAGGCGCTCGTATGTTTTTTCACAAAGTATGACCCTTCTCGTTCACAGCCACTTAAATCAAATATAACTACATTGAAAGTTGAATTGCCATCATAGCGGAAAACAACAAAATCAGCATCAGCCAAACTATGGTCTTTCACGAAATTTTGCCAGCCGTTTCCGAAAACTACATCATCAAACATTCTTTGAACTTCTACAGCCCACATGAATCCACTTGGACCTCTAAGGTATACAGTCCCTGACAAATTTTCCCGGAAATTGCTCATAAACTTTCTGGGTATCCTCTGCAAAGCAAGCAAAAAGTTGTCAATCCAAAGGCATGGGAAAGCAAAAAGGAGGCAAGCACAGGGATCATATTCATGCTCAAGGGTTCATCATTCATCATTTACCAGTTGATTTCTAAAATCACCAATCATTATCTTGAAAAACTGGTGCCTGTTGGACTGAAATTCTTTCCAGTACTTGTGTTTCTCCATCATTCTGCAATTCTGACTCTTCGCTGCCATCCCTGAGACATAAAACATGACAAACAGAATGAAAATGAGAACAGAGCTTGGGTTTGTAATTTCTATTAGTAAAATAATATATAAAATTACTGGAACTTAATTGGTAAAGTTTACATAGAAACAAGAACCGATTCTTCATTCTTGAACAAAGAAGACATAAATAAGCAACTTTCGTTTTCATTGGTAGAAACAGATTAGACTTCTAAACGGTGCTCTCACAAACATCAAAAAGTTTAGCTATCCAAGAGACTAGGAATCAGGTTTTATCCTACTTAGATAAAGATCCTATAGGCATTCATGTCTTTCAAAACACCAAACATTCAACTTGAAGAAAAGTGCAACCTTCTGTTAGAAAAATGGAAGTGAAGAAAAAAAAGTTAAAACCTTGGCTCTGCATGAAGCCTGAAGGATGAATCTCCTTGATTTTTGAACAGTGAGGAAATGCCGAAGAGCAGCAATGAATTTGGGTTTTACACTGTCTTACAGTTGGCTATGACAAACCACACAATTCTCATAAACCAGACATAAATCAAGAACAAAAACAGAAAAGTTCACCTTTTACTTTCTTTGAAGGAGATCAAAAGAAAAGAAAAAAAACCTTAAAAAGGAACGTTTTTTTTAAGAAAAATGATACCTTTGAACTGAAACAACAATAAATGTTTACACTAAAGTACTAATTTCTTGTTGCCAGTGATTTCTTCATATCATAAAAGAACTTTCCTAAAGTAGTTAAACTGACAACAGGCTTCACATGAAAGGTTGCAGACTTGCAGTCCCCTTTACGTTCATTTGTTTGGATTCCTAATATGTTATTTATCTATATTTTAGTTACTCACCATGTGACAATTTTTTTATAAAAAAAAAACTCTTTTATTTTCGTTATTTAATAATAATAATAACCATACTAAATGATAATAATAATAATAACAATAAATTAATATTGAATAATATACTCATGATGTATAATTTCTATACACTTTTAAGTCATTAAATTCTAACATTTGATTAATAAGGCTTTTAAGTGACAGTGTTTTATTATTTTAAAAGAAATAATCCGTGGGAAGAAAGGAAGGGGTAGTTGAACTAAGATCCTCGAAAAGGTTGGCTTTGCATCAAACTGGGTGTGTGGTTTAGACGGTAACTTCCTTCATCCAGTTCTTGTCTCTACTCTTGACTCTGTTCTCTTCCTACTTAAACCCTTAAACCCTACCGTTATCAACCAAACCCTTCCGACCCAACGTCAAAATTTGGCGGGAAAATCAGTAAGAAACCCTTGATTTCGTCAACATCAATTTCTCATGCAATCAACTCTTTACTATACACCATCAATTTCTCATCATTTCCCGCTCCCATGGAAATGTCCAAAAAACCTCACTTCCGGATCCCACAAATTCTCTTCAAAAATCCTAACTTTAGCCAATACAATAAGAACCCAAATCACCTACGAGCTTGATGGAGGACTAAACGAAGGGCCAGCGCCGTCAAACCCGGCCCAGCTCCCGATTGAGATACGGAGGTACGGAAAAGTTACAAGGTACTTCTGGGATGGGAACCGTGTTTTGTTGCATAGCGTCGATGGCGGCGGTGGCGCTGCGGCGTCATTTTTTTTCAATTTTGATAAGGTGGTTGAAGTTTCTAGCTTGGCTGTTAGGAACTTTTTTATTCCTAAACAAGTTAGTGAAAATTATATGGGATATGTAAAGTGGAAGTTTTTACACAGGGTTTTTAGCTCTGCTCTTCAAGTTCTTGCTACTCAGGTAAAGGGGTTTTTTTTTTTTTGGTTATTGCAAGTTTTCAAATGGATTTTTTTTTTTTTTGGAATTTTAAAGATATTGCTATCTGAACAATGGGGAATTTGGTTTATAAATGCTGTATTAGTGTGGAAATATTTGGTGACTCTGTTAAATAGGAAAAAATTAATAGAAGATGGTAGGGTAGGAATCGACAAATGCGTTCTTTTTTATAATATATTGGGTTTTGACAGATAAAGAAAAAAAGTACTTTTACTAGTTAAGACATTTTATTGAAAATTTTGGCAATAATTAACTTATTTTTGACAGAATGTGATGAAAACAGGCCATGTTTCGGGCTATAGGAATTGGATATTCTCGTTCACTTCCATCAGCTGCTGCCCTTAACTGGGTATTGAAGGATGGACTTGGACGGCTAAGCAGGTGCATCTATACAGCTAGCTTGGCATCTACTTTTGACACCAATTTGAAGGTATGAGTTCCACAATTTTAGAAGTTGGGTTGCACATCACATCTTCTTCACCTCTCACTTGTTGTATAAATTGCAGTTTTGCAGTTTCCAGTAGTCTATTTTGGTGTCTGGTCAAACATAATCAGAAGTTACAAATTAGTAATGTGAAAACTTGTTTTATGGTGACTGAAGAACTGCAAAACAAGAAATAAAATTCTTTTTTCTTTTTTTATGCTATCTCATTTGAAGGGGGTTAGGTTTTCAACATCCCTGTTGTTCACTTTGAGCATTGGAGTTGAGCTGCTCACGCCGATATTTCCTCAGCACTTCTTGCTTCTTGCATCTTTAGCCAACATTGCAAAACAAATGAGCTTGGCGTGCTATATTGCAACCAGTGTAAGGATTCAATTTTCCATTTAAGTTGTAGTATCTTCAATTATTTTCTCTTGAAGATTTATATCAGTCTTTTGCTTCATTGACACGTTTTATGCTTATGCTTATCCTTTAAAGATTTTTTGCTTCTTATTTCCTTCTACTCTTCCTGGCCCCTAGGAAATTCTTTTCAAGAAAATAATTGTTCAAGTCTTTTGCTGTTGATGGCTTTTAGTACCTTCTTGTTTGGTGTGTTGATGTTTTCCATCTTGTACAAACAGTCTGCTATTCATCGCAGCTTTGCAATAGCGGATAACCTTGCTGAAGTTTCTGCAAAGTCACAGGTTATGGTTCTGTCTTCACATTCTTTGCATAATCTTTGATACTTTTTTTATGGAAAAAGCTCTGATCTTGGATTGGAATTCAGATTCAATCAGTATGCTTTGATAACCTTGGTCTCATGCTTGCTGCTGCTTTGAATATGTTGCTCAAGAACAATCAAAGGTTTATACTCTTTTATCTCTTTGATGTAATATTTCAAACTGTTATTGTTTTTAATTGGACTTACATGACCACTTTTGCTGTTTGCTAACTCTGGTATCATTTCATAATGGCAATTAGATGCCATTTATGTGACTGATAGTTGTTTAAAATCTTTGCTAATTTGAATTTAATTTCATGGAAGGGGGACAAATAAAATATAAATATTTTATTGTATATTATATAGGTGTAAATAAAGTTTGGCTATTTTGATACTTATGAAACTAAAAAAAAATTTCATTGTTGCAATTAAAACGTAATTGAGGACGCTAAAAAAAAATAGTTGTTAATAGTGAATTGTGATTTAGGTTACTTATCTAATGGAGATGTGCTTTTTTAGAAGTCTTGTCATTTAAATTAGTTCATTATCTCATGCAAGTGTCCACCATATGATTTAAAAAATATCAAATGAATAAACACCAGAGCACCAAGGGTTAAAGAATACTCTAGAAAATCCATTTTAATCTTCTCTAGATAAATTTCAATGGAGGCAAAATTTGTAATCTGTCTCTGGCCAAAGTTCCCTTTTCTATATTGAAAATGAAACATATAAGTAATGGCTGCCACACTTGAATTGTTACATTGGAGTTAGAATTTAGTGGAAAATCTTATATTCTTTTTCTTTTAGAAAAATTAGAAATATGCTTGATCATTTAACTGATTTCATTGTGAAGCTAAATGCCGGCATGGTTTCTTGACTTGTCCTTAATGTGCTAGATTGCAAACAGGCCTACCTTTCATTCTATACCCATTCTTCTCAATAATTGACCTCTTTGGAATATATCAGGGGCTCAAGCACGTCCATCTCCAAACCTTGACTAAGGTGGCATTTTCTTTATCCCAACACGTGTTCAATTATTGAAGAGCAAATCAACTTTCTCATATTTTAATTGTTTCTCTAGAGAAATAAAAAATTTGCATGTCTTTATCATGTTTCTGTATGCCAACCCAAGTCATGTTCGTTCTGTAAATGAAACTTGGTACATCTTTTTTTTTTTTCTTTGGGGGGTGGGTGGGTGGAGAATTTTGAGCGAAATTTTCCTCATGAAAATTCAAAACTATCTGTTTCATTAATTCTATTTCTTCTTTGTTTCTCTCTTTTTCTTTTCCAACGTTCAGGATAGACTTGAAATCATACTTGATACATGGATTGCAATGGGATATGTGCCTTCACCTGAAGAAGTGAGTAAAGAAGAAAACATCAATTTTTTGTGGAGAAAAGGTGAAGTTTCTCGTGGCTGTGCTTTAGCTTTTAGTGCATCGTTTACATGATCTGTTTTAGAACTAACTGTTAAAGATAGATGAGATCAAAGTCAATTTTTGAAATTTGGATTAGGCAAAGAGCCATGGCGAATCAGGATGGGGGGCTTGAATCCCAAGGGTCAATTACCTAAATTATCGATGAGTGCAATGCAGTCTGTAAGAAACGAGGATTATTATTTCATATGCATGGAGATCTTCTACCGTGGACTGCCAAGAACTAGAGAGGTGCATGCACAATGAAATCCTTACTAGCTGCTGCTTAAACTATGGTGCTTATGTATAATGATATCTCACTCATAGCTTTTTTTGATTTGCCTCTTATGAAACTCTAGCAAGGCATCCTTCTTTGCTTACGTGAAGGGGCTCGCACAGCTGATGTTATCATGGGATTGTTGCAGGTAAAAATGAATTCTTTTAAAATCTGTGCAAAATTTAGTTTGATATCTAATGTATACACAAGCTTATGTTTACAGTTGCTGAGGTTAAAGGTGACGCTAAATGTTTGCATTGTTCCAGGCATGCTATGTTCGCAAGGCCCTCCATTCTAGTAGGTTGGAAAGCATGATGAAGGCTAGTGATTCTTCAGACTTCATTCTCAAAGAATGGTTTAAACTGATCGAGGATAGCAGGCAATACGTACAGCGAGAGTTTCTCCCGTTGAATGAACAAATGGCGGCACTAGGTTGGGCAATTAAAAACATTTTGTTGAACGCAGATGAGCAGGCACGGTATAGTTACATAGATGACTGAAATAATTATTCTTCTGGATCAGGTTGCTCTCCTTCTACGGTTGGAGAGTTTTGGGTTTGATCAGTTCGATTCTCTCATTTTTGGAAAGCTAGTAATACACATCAATCTAGTTACAATGCAAATTTGTTTACACATGAATGTCATTGTTTCATTTTTGTATTAAACATTTATACTTACATTTAAGGGATGAAAATAGAAAAATGACTTTTACTGGTTTTTGTTAAAACAGTTTGTGATATATAAATTTATTACTTGAGCTCGTATTTATAGAAAAAATAAATAAATAAATAGTGATTTTGGCTATTTATCTAATAGAGATGTGAAAAAGAACAAAGCATATCCAGAAAATAAAGTAATATGTGAACCATTAACCGCCGATGTGCATGGTGCTGAATTGTTAGAACAGAAGGGATATGGTGACCTTGTACATGGAATTCTCACAACCCAAGGAGATTTTTTTCACAACTGTAATATACTTGAGGAGCTATCACTGAATCATACATTTTCATCTTATCTTACAATTGAATGTAATGAATTGTGTTCAAGGCGGCAGCCAGCCACACAATACATTGTACAAAAACACATCTTCTGACCTCACTGTATAAGATGTGGAGATTTACTATTCCATCATTACTTGTATGTACACTAGCATTCATGAATTAATACAAACCTTTCTGGTCCTAGAAAATTAGACATCAATGAGAAAAGGAACTTGCTTCTGTGCTATAAAATGAGTGCTCACTTAAGCTGAAGTTGGCTCTCTCATCATCCCATTTTAGAATCTCCCTTGCAAATTTAAGAGCTGCATCGACACTATTGGGTTCCAATCCTTTCACATTAGAAACATACAACTTCCGCCCTGTGAGCGAAGAATAAAGCCTCTTGAACTTGACGGCAATATAATGGAAGCCCAGCTGTCCCTGCGTTGGATTATGATTAATGCTGTTGCTATTTGCATTTGAACGATGATTACTGATCACCGGATGAAAATCATCAAACCACTTACACCGACTCAATGGTACCCGTTCTATCTTTTCCTCAAATAAATCGAATTTGTTTAGTATTAAAAGGAAGTCCATCTCATAAAATGTCGGATGAGTAACGATGCTTTCAAAGAATTTCTTGCTCAGTAGCATCTTATTAGTCCCATCAGCAGAGAACTGGTCATAGTCACTCAAGGAAACACAGAAGATGACCATTCCAACATCTTCAAACATCTCTAGCCACTTGCAGTTTTCTCCAAGGCCTCTTGCTTGCACTCTAATTAGTTGGTACCTGAGAACCAATCAGAAACTGTAAGTTTAACACACTCCAAATGAGAATATTAAGTTATAACCGAATAGGTTTGCAAAATTCAATTAAGTATTTAGATCACCCGAGAGTACACAGTTTTACTAAGTGATTTATGTACCAATTGCTCCGTAGCAACTAGCAATCAATAATACTTACAGGCCTCACAAGATGCAGATACATTTGAAAAAAAAAATGTGACTAAAGCATGCACTCAATATTGGCACCCACCTGAGCAACGAGTCATGCTGATCAGCAGTGTCTATGGTTTCATCAGGTGAAGACTGGGGAAACGAAAAGTCTACACAGGCAAGCCCATTTGATGAAGTAACACCCTCAGCATATAGAATATCCAAATCTGAGGGTTCATAGTCCAGTCTCAATATCTCAACCGCCTGGAGTGTACCAAAAAAAAAGCATTAGAAAACAATTAACAAAAAATTAGCACTGGTCAAACCAACTATTGGGCACAAAAGCTCAAAACAAAAAACATACTGCAACAAACAAGTGCAAGTATGAGCGCTGGTTGATATTGCTCGATGAGTAAGTGTTCAGAATGGAGCTCACTAAGAGGTCGCCTAATGTCATGCATTACCTAAATAAAGGCAAGTGTATTGCTAAATGGGCCATGATTAAGGAACTCCTGGCTCTGCTTATCCACTTGCTTGATGAGGCTAAATGCTTGTGCAGCAAACAAGAATCTTTGTAGAACTGATAAGATTCTCCATTCCGAGGATATTTTTATTTTCTTCAAGAAGCATTAATCCTAATGTTGCAGAAACAGTTGACTTATGAGTACCACACTTATAACACCATATCTCTAAAACCCAACATCATCCCCATGTGTTCATCTTCACAAGCAAAACCACAACGTCTATATACTCCAATGAACACATACAAATCAGCACCTTCTCCTTTCATTGAAATAATGGTTTCCTCTAACCACATTCTAAGGGTACAATTTTTCATAAAAGCAATTAATTGAAATGTTCAATTTGAACATCATGCTAGAGTTTAGCTATAGACAACAACTTGGAAAGATGGAAGGAGTATTATTCTTAAGTACCCACAAGTAGTCATACAGTTTGATTAGGATTTTCATCATAGCATTTTTTTAAATAAACAGTAGTATCGAGAACTAAATCTGGCAATGTAGGTTAGCCGCATGCACCTCAATTAGTTCATGTTGATGTAACTGCTCCTCATGTATAATGTGCTTACCACATAACACAAAATGCAATTAGAACTCTAATTTCTTCTCTAAAGTCTTGGGCCCAAAAATGTCAGAAGCCCAATTTATTGAAGATTGTTCCAAGATTATTGGTGCTTCATTGGTTCCACAACATGAATTAGGGTCATGAAGTCAAAAGTCAACATGATTAATTGCTTTCTTCAAGTACTCTTCTCAGCCAAAGACAGCCAGATCGGTGTCGCATAAAAAATGCTAAGCACCATTTTCACCTTCAGTGCCTTGAGCCAATTCAGAAAGTCAGTCATAGAATTCAATTAATGGCTTCTACAAGATTGTTATCCCAAAACCAGTCACCTTCTTTTCTTTAAGACAACAGCTACTGCTACCTTTTCTAGTTAAAAGAGACAAATGATGTTCAAGCAAACTTCAGATACATAAAACTAGTGATATGTAACAAGCACAAGGGTATCAAGCATGATCTTACCCGCTCCAAGTAATAACTAGCAACACTAGGTAGCATTTCCAATTCACTTCTGCGGTTGTAAGTTGCCTGAATGGCTGCATCCTTCCATAGCTCCTCAACCAATGGTGCATATTCACGAGTAGCAGCCGGAAAAATGGCTTCCAAATTGCCTGACACCATAGTCTTCAGAAGCCAGTCAGAGAATGCTTTAAGCCTCGGGCCAATGGAATAGATAGTTTTGCCATCACTATCATTAATACTCCCTGCCAATAAACATGAAAAACAAAATAATCAGATACTTCCAAAATAGATGCTATTAATTAATGTCAATATGATCATGCTGGATATAAGATGCTAAAATGCCCTTCAAAATTTACTGGGGTGGGAAAAATTAAAGACTTAAACCCTCAATGAACTTTCCAAAAAAAAAAAATCGTCAATGATCTCCACATGTAAAGAAATTTGTTTTCAGACGAAGCAACCTATTAATACCATAAACAATGTCATATTTGAACATTCAGCAGGAGACATGTGCGCACTTCTAGTTCTAACAAGCTTGTTCCTTTCAGATTAAGACCAATTTTGCCAAAAGAGACAGGGTTGAATGATAGAAGCCTGCATATATAGTAGCAAATCCATGGATATATGTAGGTCAAAAGGATGACTTGGAGAATAAAATCAACATGTAGCCTCACCTTCAGGGTCAGTTTCCTTGGAACATTTCCTTTTCCTCATTTCAGCCAAACTTTCCTCCTCAAACCGTTCACGGCCCTCAAGAAGTATGCCAAGATAGCCATACAAATTGGTCTGGATAGTCAACTTGATATTTTCACACTCATCCTCCGAGAATGGTACATCTTTATAAAGAATCTTCGCCTGAAACAAACAATTTCATTTAATTGACTAATTAATTAATTTCCTTTACATTTTACATTCTGTCTTTAAGCAGTAATCTTACATTATCACAAAAACATACACCATCAACCGCACATAAAAAATGAAGACATATAGGAAACAATAATGAGTTATGTGCAGGCAAAATGGTAAATAGAAACACTAAAGTTAAAAGTTCAAAAAAATTCAGGGTTACAATTAGGAATATAAATTTTCCCTTTCTCTTAAACTTGAGAATCATAAATACTGTAACACACTATCCCTGAGAGTCTATTTGCACTTTTTATCTCTGTAAAACTGTAGTGTAACAAGTGTTGAAATATATAAATTCTACAGAACCATCATAGAATTATACCCAAATGTAAGGCAGTATTGTTGCTGGCATGTGGAAACAAAAAAAAAAAAGGATTGATACACTTAATTATATTCTTTAAATCAAATTTGGATCTCCTTCAATAAAAGAGGACATGAGAATTTTACAGAAACTGTTTCTAGCATAGAAAATTTATCTGCATATAAGTAGTACTACAGAGCAATGAATGTAAAGATATGATTCCCAGTTAATATCTACCTGCTTAAATATGGTGCTTGACCCAGATCCAGTAGATCCAACCAAAAGAATTTTCTGTAGTGTGCGCTGCTCAAGGTAGTCAGGAACAGATATGCTGGCCATGCTGTTCAGCTGCTCCCCACAATTATTTGAAGATTTAGAAGGAACAGGCAGTGACAAGACTGCACAAACGAGCTTTGTTCCAGCCTAAATATTAATTTGAACAATAAATGAATGCTTAATTAGAACCATCTTCATTCACCAAAAAAACAAATCAATTAAAAAAAAAGGAATAAACATATAGAGGCAGAAAGCATACTGAAATATGTATGTAGTATATACCTTTCCCCATATATATCCTTTCGTATTTTTTGTCCCTCTTCTTGGTATGACCCATCTTCATTCACCCAAAGTGTGGGTTGCCTGCAACTTGAACCCCTGCCAACTGCAATGTTCACCAAAATGATCTTTAATAATCCTAGCACAATAAGGACCATCTTAACAAAATTACATGTTTACAAATTTCAACCTGCAGCATCCGAAGTTCTACTTTTGTAATTTCCCGACCATTTATGAAAACTTGTGTGTTTCCATTGCTAGCATCTGGCTTGATAGAGCCACCAACATTTAGATGGGGACTAATTATCTTCAAAGGTTTCTGTCCCTCCTGTCAATGATAGCACAATTTATCAGATCCCGTAATGATGCAAATAATTCCAGCAAAGAAATCAAATAAAAAAGTCATTTAAAGATTCCATATTCACCTTTCCCCAAAGACCGGATACTTTATCATACCAATAGTTTCCTGGTTTTAGCTTCTTCGGTGGGTTTGGGCAACTTTGCAATATAGCCAACTCCTCATGACAAAGAGGTTGTCCATTCACATATATATACTCAGGTGGGAGCTGATTTGCTTCACACAACTTTTCAGCCTTCATTACCTGTCTTACCTCCAAATCATTAAGCAGCCGTTTAAGCATTCGAGAACACTTCCCTAAACTCCCACGTTTTGACTCATCAATCGGAAAACCAATACAAGTAACACATTTCCTTCCTTCAGGCATAGACCCCATAGCTCTAAGCACACAATTACTACAGTACTTAGCATCACAAACAATACAAACCTCCTTCTCCGTAAACCTATTCCCTTTAAAACATCGATAACACGACCCTTTCTTCCCTTTTGTTTGTGGCTCCCTTTTAGCTCTAACAATCTGAGGCTGCACCTCATCTTGACTAAATTCTTCATCGAGTCCATCATCTGATTCAATATCAAGAAAAGTAACAACCTGAGGTCTTCTAACATCACCATTAGACTCATTATTACAGTCTCCAGTCTTAAGAGAAGAAACCCGCGAAGATGGGTAATCTAAACTCAAAACAGACTCATTAGAACCCCAATCAGGTTGATTCAAATCATCATCATTCGAGACCCTTGCTTGCGACGAACTTTCCCTCGATTTATCAAAGCTTTCACAATAATCAAGCGTACTCGAATGTTCATTACTAATAGAACAAGCCCCTAACAGCCTCGAAGAACTATCATTAGTGTTAACCAATTCAGCTAACTCCCCAGACTCGTAACTACTTAACTCCCCAGATAACAAACAATTATTAGTATCATCAGAAACCCTTTCTTCAAAGCAATAACGGAAGTTGGTGACACAGTTGGTTGAAGAAGGAGTTCTTTCGAGAACTTGTTACGATCTGGTGCCAAAATTGGAGGTACAACTGGTATATGGAGTTCAGTATTGGAGAGTGGTACCTTCGAAACTACGGCCGCTACTGGGATTTTCTCGACGTTGATGGGAACCGCTCGTGGAAGCTCGTACGGCAACGGAGGGCCGGTGTATTCGACTGCAAAAGAGTACTGTTGTTCCTCTTCGTTCTCCAAGCTAGGAAAAGTTGTACCTTCTTCAGGTGGCATCTTTGGGTTTTTTTTTTTTTTCTATTTTCCGGATTAGAGAGATGGGAGAAGTATTGTGAAGTATGGGGAAGAACTACCAGGAAATGAAAGGAAAGGCCAAAAGTGTACTGTGGGTGGAGGGTAAGGGAAAATGACAGCAAACAAAAAAAAAAAAACAGCTAATGGAGCTTGCTGCTTACTGGCTTAGAATTGGAATCTGGAGTTCTTTATTTTTAATTATTTTAAGTTTCGTAAAGAGAGCATGTGGGGCATGAGCTGGGGAAGAACTTTTGTCTTTTTAGGTAAGGGGGGCTAAGCTAGCTAGTGAAAATTTGAGTGGTGGTATTGGAATTGGAGCTTTGGGAAGAAAAGTATAATAGCAAAAAGAGAGAAGGAGAGCAGCCATGGTGGATTTTGGATTCGGATTTGGCTCTAAGGATTTCTCCTTTTTTATGGGTACTGTTGTTCCAATTTGCTTTATTATTATATTGGGGACTGCATTGTAGCTCTCTTTTTTTCTACTTGTTAGGTTTTGGAGGTTTCCACCTTTTCCTTGGGGGTGTTCAATTTGAAAGAAATAGGTAAGGAATCAAAGGAATTTCCCCTTTTTTCTTCCTTTGTTTCTTGCAATTGAGTGGTTGATGGGTTGGTAAAAGGTTCATCTGATTCTGTTCACTGCCTTTTTGGTAGTGTTTCATAAGATTAACAGTATGGGAATGTTTGAATTTTTGAAGTAGTTTACATGTCTATAGTCATGGGATGGTTATTTGGTAGCAATTGTTTTTATAACCATTCTCACCTTACAATTTAGCACTGTTTTAATTGGATTTCAGATCATCAAATTATTGACAGTTTTTGACTTTTAACTAACAACTTTTTAAGTAAATTTCTTTTATATTTATTGTGATTTCAACTTCTCCTAAAACTCGTTATATATATATATATATATATTTTATAATTAGCACTCTCTAAATGTCTCTTTTCTCAACAAAAATAGTTACCTTCAATTCGAAATTTATTTATTTAGTTATTTTACAAAATATTTTAATAATTTATTGAACAAATTAATAGTATAATTCTCTGTGAAAATAAAAGTTATACACTGAGTTATAATTGGAAAAAAATATATATTAAATTATTAATTGAAAGCGAAATTTATTTTTTTTAAGTGAAAAATACACATCAAAATGGGATTTCCCAAATTTAAATTAAGCTATCTTTTTAAGGCCCAATAGCCAAAACTTTACCCCAAAAAGCAAAGAAAAAGAAAGCGATTATAAAGTGATTATCGTAAATCTTTCTTTCAGCCTGCTCCTGCTCCTTGAATGGTGGAGATAAACGCAGGAGGCAGGGGGGGCCTCTGTGCCAACAGGCCCCGCTGTTGCGGGCAATGGAAGAGAAAAGCTTCAATCCTCCGCAAGAATATCCTGGGAACGCAATGTACTTTTCCTGATCCCGGATCCATGTCACGACAGGCCGGGCCTTGGACAGCCCCGTACAACTCCGTTTCTTTTGGTTCATGCCTGGAAAAGGTCACACTTGGATGGGTACAGAATTTTAATCATTTTGAATTTGAGATTACTTGAATTTATGTCACCAGAGCATTTATATTTTTATTTATTTTTTATTAAATTAAATTTTAAAATCATATATATTTTATTCCTTTTACATTTTATTTCAAAATTTTATATAAAAAGTGATTAAAAATAATTATAAAAATAATCATATTATATATATATATAATAAAAAATTTTAATGAATAGTATTAGTTCTTGACATGTAGTCAAATTTTCGAAGTTAATGTAATTGATAATCTCAGTAATAGACGTTTAAATAAAATAAAAATCACTTATCTTTGTGTACTTATCCTGTTTAATATTTTTTCTATAATTTAAATCATGTATCTATTAAAATTCCTTTAATGTCTCTTTTCGCGCAAAACACTGTTATTCCAACCTAACATATCTTTATTAATTAATGGATCTCAATCTAAGCAAATATCTCCTTGTCACAAAACTTAAAAGTCTATGATTTAAGGCCGTGATTATGACGATTTGAAGGCGACAGACTAAAATTTTGGGTGTTATGTTGTACGTTTAACCAGCTTCTCTGTTTCATAGCAATATATTTGCCATCAACTTTATCTCTAAAACCAAACTCCCAGCTAGTTTTCCTCCAAAACGTTTGAAAAATTAAGCCTTGCCAAGAAAGATTAGTCAGCTACTGCTATTTAATTAATGCCTTTGATAGGTGATTGGCCTGGCAACAAACACCCAAAACCAAACCCCTGCCTTCACCTTGCTTTAAGATTGTAATCTTGTTAGTTATATTAAGATTTCAATACTTCAATAATGCAAAGGCCAAAACAAGCTGAAACATTAAGGAAAAAGGCCAAACCAACAGGCAAGAAGTTTCCTGTTTAAGGAATTAAAACACTGGGTTTTCACATGGTGTGCTTTCACCTAACTCTCGTGCTTTGGTACCAAGAAAAAGTACAGTTGTAACAGCGGACCAGCCAAAGAGACCGGCCATGGTGGTCGGCTCCAAACATAATCATAAACTTCAGTTTCTGCACTAGTTCTGATTTTTCCATGTTCTTTGGCTTAATACTTGGTTCTTACTTTATCTGCACCCTTGGAAACTGGGATTTTAAGTTAAAATTGTTTGGTTTCGATCTTCTACAAAGGAAAATGTTCTGATCCTTTCTTAATCATATGTCAACGTTAAACCCAGAAAGAAAAATGCTTAATCTGCATTTCATTAATCCGAAAATGGGTCTTGAACTGTTTCATTAGTTTGTCCTCTTTGAGACTTTGACTTATGTAGCTCATGCTGAGCTGATTGCATTATCCAAAAGTTTCTACATTCAAAGGAGAATTTAAAACATGCATGCAGAGTCAATGTTGAGTTTTTCTTGCAGACAAGAAGAAAAAGATTTTAGAGAATGACAAGATTCTTTTGACTTCATGTTTGGAAGAAATTCATCACCTGGTATTCTGTTCACACCAAAATTGTAGAGGAAGTCAACATTGGGGTCAGGGTCATCATGGAAGATCTACTGAAAACAGGGGAAACAACCGGTAATCGTGTCCTTTAGTTTTCCAAGCCAAGACTAACAATGTCGGTTGGTGAAAGAAACAAGCAGACATGACACACAAGGAAAGAAATTCTGTAAAGATTCAGGAACAATGGTACTGGTGATAGGCTTCTAAGCACAAATATAAATTGAATTCAACTTTGGTCCTTTTTCAAAGAAAAAGTTAGTCATTACATTTGGTGGATCAATTGAATCTGGTATGAACATCTCCAATGCCTAAAGGAATACAAAGATGATGCTAGCATTCACAATCCAAATCAAGTCCCTGGTCACACTCACACATGAAATATCACAACCTCAGTCTATTCCCTGAAATGACCATGCAAAGTTTAGGTCATGAATCAAAATTGAGTCCAGCACAACGGTTGAAACTCTTCATTAGTACTTTCTCTGGCTAATTCTGCCTTGAGAAGAGAAGCTAGGAGCCACTGTCAATGCGGTCGGCACACGTTTGCTGTCTGATGAATAAGGCTGGTGCTGGGTTTGCATCATTGGGGGTGCTCGCTCCGATATGCGCCACATCTTCACGGACTTGTCTAGGCTACCACTGTAAAGAATCCACCGCTTTTCCCCAGATGCTGATTCATGATCTCTTTCTATCGCCAAGCACTTGACAGGGCCGCTATGGCCTGTTAACATTGACAAGCACAAATGCTCGCTCCCTGATCTTTTCCATACGGAAATTCCCATATCAGCTGATCCACTGATTACAAGGTTCCCAGCTGCTACCAAGCACAGAATAGCCAGCTTATGGCCTCTCAAAACGCCACCGTGAGAGAGATGGTTTTCACGTTCCCAAAAGTTGACCAGCCCATCCGATGAGCCACAATAAACAAACGTAGCTTCAGGATTCACTGCTAATGCTGTAATAGCGCATTCTTGCTTCAACAATGTCTGCGAAAAGAAATGCTTAGTTCCTTTTCCTTGCAATTCTCTTCTCCAAACCTTGACTGTTCCATCAGCTGAACCTGTAAACACCAGCCCATCAAACCCTGCAACAACAGAATTAACCGCATCATCATGAGATTGAATGGATTCTAAACATTTTGAATCCGAAACTCTCCAAACTTTGAAGGTTTTATCCCAAGAAGCCGAGTAAAGCAACGTTTTGTCTTCATTCAAACTAAGACAAGATATAGCATCCAAATGTTTGAGCCATATCGCGCTACGATTTTTTTTCACTTCAATATAACTACTAGGCCTGAGGGAGTTCCTCAAATAGTCTTTCAAAGTTGGTAGCGTCCCAACTCGTTTATGAACACTTGCGTTTTTGTTAGAAATCTTCCAAACTCGAATCTTCCCATCTTGATGACCCGTAAAGATCTTCTCTCCAGCAATGACTATAGTTTTCACCAATCCACTATTCGATTTAAACCCTGAATACTCCTTCTGGTTCCTCCAAACTCTGATGTTCTTGCTATCAGAACCAGTATATAACAAATCCCCAGAGGCCGCCAAGGAATATATATGCCCTTCCTCACGTACCAAAGACCCCATCAGCACATTAGGAGAGAAGTTGGAGTCTTCGACGGCAGAAGAATTGCAATTGCCAGCTAGGTGAGATGACCATGGAGACTTTTTGAAAGGAGATGATGACGAGTCATTGTAGGGAGAAGCGCCACCGTCGATAGCCATTGAAGAATAATCTTGGCTGCTGTTTTTGGGAGTGTTACTCTTTCGATCCCTGGAATCTTCTTCCGTGGAGACTGAATTCTTTAGCCTACCAAACTTTTGGGCAACAGAGCTGGTTTGCTCCAAGAAAATGCGACCACCCCTTTTTCTACTCCTTATTGATTCCATATAAAAAATGAACAACAATGGTGATAAGCAATCCAACGAAAAGGTAAACCAAAGAACAAGGGAAAACAAGAGATGAAGGATAAATGGAACCAAAGGGAAGCGGAGGAAGATGCGGTTGCCTAAGGAAGAATGAAGAAAACCGAAACTAAAAAGGCTCAAATTAAACAAGGAAGAATTTCGTTTCTCCTTTTTGCCGGGTAGTTTTGATGGATGTTTCGCTGGGGTTGTTTCCATGTTGTCATTTGAGATCGAGTTCGTATATCCAGTTTGGATTATGCCACGTCGATCTGAGAGGACAGGATGACGACCTTGTCTCGGATATCAAGGGCTGTCGTTGAACTATTTTTGGCTGTATTATTCGATAGGAAATTTACGTAAGGTTTTGACGTGGTCTAAAAGGCCGCGAGGTTACTTTCTCTGTTGAGGCTTGTGTCTCTAAGATTGTGGTAAAGAATGTTTTTAGGGGCTAAGACTTTTAGGCGGAGGTTAGCATTAACTCTATTTTTAAGGCAAATAATTCCCAGAATTTAGGGTGAATGTTCGTTTTCCTACATGGATAATTTCAGACAAAAGCTTTAGTTGTTGTCTTCTCGATCACTTCCTTTGACGTGGATTTGATTTTGTTTTTGGATAATTCGTAAATGTCTGAATCTAGGTTTACCCCTTTCTTTTTTAGTCAACATCAAAATATAATCGATTTAGGTTCAAGATTGACTTAATTAAGTATGATTATTTATAGTTAGTTTTAATTTTTAAATTTAAGATAATAACACTAAATTGGATTGAATATATGCATTTTTATATTTGGTGAATATTCCATTAGAAATATATTTGAACGTTTTGGTTAATTTTGAAAACTGTTTTGAGTCAAATAATAAAACACTGACATCGATTCGATTTGTTTGTTAGGTGTTAAGTTAATTTAAGATAAAGTGAGTTGAATTTGTAATATCCAAAATTAATTTAACTCATTTATCCTTCAAATTCTAAAAATGTAGTCTATTCTAAAATTTACAATTTACTCACTTAATTAAGACACAATATTTAAAATAATATTTAAACTATTCAAAAAAATCAATAATTTTTTTATTGATTAAATTAATTTTTTATATTTTTATTTTAAATCAAATAATTATTTATAATTAACAATTGACGAACCATTATTAATCAAAACTCAATTTGTTTTTTTCATACTACGTGATAATAGTATGTCATATTAAATTGTAACATGATATGTCGATGTAATATAATGACATATCAACTTAATATTTTTATACTTCATATCAATGTCATGTTAATTTTACTAATATAAAAATGACATGTATTATTTTAATTAATAATAATTAATTATAAAAATTTATTTGATCGAAAATAAAAATATAAAATTTTTATGGAATATAATAAAAATAAAAATTTATTTAAAATTTTTTAAATAATTATGAGATTTTCTAGGGTATTATGCTTTTGATAAAAACACTTTTTTGTTTTTTTATTTGTTTCTTGAAGGAGCATTTTGTTTTTTGTTTTGCTCTCTCCTTAATTGGTAGAGATTTCCGGTCTTAATTGTCCTGTCTTTGGGCTTACAGGTCTTTCCATATTTGGGTTTTTCTTACCTTTTAGTGGGCCGGACCCAGGAGCATTGAGCGGGCCATACTGAAGTTTGTTTAATGTTTTATTATTATTTTAAAGATGAATAATACGAACACCTTCAGAACAAATTAAGAAAACGTCAACGCACAAGAAAAGGATAAATACCAAATTATTGCTCAGTGCGCAAATATACACACTCTGGTGTGATCGAACTTTCCCGCTCTCGCGGAGCATCTTTTATGAATTTTCCGTTTGTTTCTCGCGAAATTTCTGTTATTTGTGCAATGGAAGAAACGAAGATCAACTTAATCCGCTTCAAGTAACCAAGATTCACACAGAAATGTTTTTCAACAACTTCGTTAAAAGGAGACTCGCGTCTCTACTTCGTCCATGGCTGGAACAAGATCCCGAGCTGGACCTCCAGTTAGGGCTCATCAGTTCCATCGCAATCGCCCAAAACCTCCGTCTCGACACGTCAGCTCTCAACCGCGAGATGGTCGACGGTTCATCTTCTCCCCGGTTCATTTTCAAGGAATTCGTTATCCAAGAGTTCGTCGTTCGATTCTCTAATTGGTCTGCAACCGCCTTCACTTTCGAAGCTCGTGGAATCAAAGTTACATTATCGTATGAGTAAGCCACGTCACTCCATTTCACTTTTTCTTTATTTATTGGATTTTTTTTAAAAACTATGTACATTCTTTTTTTGAAGGGAAATGGAAGAGGAAGGTACTGGAAAGGTGCAGAAATCGAGTAATGCGGCGTTCGAGAGTTTGAAGAGGGATTTATCCATGATCGATCCGGAGGTTATTTTTTATCCTTTTTTGGCGTTATTTTATATAAATTTTAATTGCTTGGAGTTAAATCATGTTTCCAAGTTGCACCAGACATGGCAATGATTTACTGGTCAAACTTCGGTGTTTTACTTTCATGGATTATTAAACTCATCAACGAATTGGTAATAACCACAAATTCCATCTCAGGGAGTGTTAATAGTTGGGATAAAAGTGGTGGAGCAAGTAGCATTGTTAATGTCTTGTTGGTATTGAATTCAATTAAGAATGAGCCTATTATTAGGTGCCGTTATTTCAATTACAAATGGTTTCCTGAAATTTTTTCCTTACTGCATAGTTACTTTTAAAAGTGATAGTTTAAGCATCTCTATACCTCTTTGTGCTCAACTGGGATGATGTATTATTGTATCACTGAATCTCATTGAATTAGAAGATTCTTTTCCTTAGCTCATTTAGGCGTGCCAAGACTTTTTACTGCTTTATTTGGAAAACATGCCCAAAATGACTTTGGCTTTCTTCCTGACCAGGGTAGTGCTCTGCATGATATTCTGGAAGCAATCATGGCAGCTACTTGTCGGAGAAATCGGATTAAGTCTTCTTTTTTGAATCTTCTTCTTCAACATTGCCGCCTACAGATACTTAGCATTAATTTGCAAGTACAAGTCCCTACCTTAAATGAATCCTTTGCATATTTGTTGGAATTAGAGGAGTTCAATGCAGAATCTCTACATTTTGTTCATGGGTGTCTTTGCAGAGGCCTTGCTAATGTACTCTTTCTACCTCTGAAGGAGGGATCTTTGGTTATCAATTGTAGTTGCTTTAAGATTGGGTATAAGGAAAGCAATCAAATTAACCATATTTGTTCCTCTGGGATACTGGCTGCTTGCATCAAATTATACGATTTCAAACTTGTAGAATTCACTCTTCAAATTCCAGAGTTAAGTTTCTTATTTTCCCCAGTTGATTTTCCTGCTTTCATGGCACTTAGTAAAGTGTTCTCAAAAGAATCCAAGCGGGTCAGAAATGGTCGGCATCTATGGAGACTAGCAGCAATCAAAATTGGCCATGTGATTTTGGCTCCCAAATTATCATGGTATAAATTAGTTGGTCTTACTATTCTGTGGCTACATTATGTTAACCATTACGAATATTTGTTGTCTCTAATTCGGTATCGTGCTGATCACTTGTTGGAAAGATCTGATAGTAAGATGCCAAGGGACAGGGTAATTTTGACTTCAGCTAAGCACTATTGGGAGGTGATATGTGACATTGAGAAAGAGCTACCAGCTGAAGCTATTGCGCAGGCTCGAACTATAGCTCGAAATAAAGCTGTGTCAAGTGGTCAACATTCTGAAGATAAGTGCAGAGAACTCTTTGTTAATTCCTGTTTCAAAACCTTTGTTTGGAAAGTTATGCAAAGAATTTTCCGGTCAACAGCATACCTTTTCTATCTCAGGAAATCTTCAACTCAAGATGAACAGTTTGTTGGACACCTGGGAAATGTTTCTGAGAGTTCATATTCACGCCTCCGCTTCATTTTAAGTGTTGGAAAAATTTACATTACCCTTTCCTCAATGAGTGGAGTTCAAACTGTTAGTGAAAAAGTGGAATCACATTTTGGGATCTCATATTCAGATGTTTTTTCATTCCGTTTCTCTATTAAAGTGTTGTTACTAATGTACATAGAAGACATCTTTGAACAGACATTGTCTTTCTCCTGTGGAAAACTGAAAGTCAAGTATTTCATCAGTTCTGTTGGAGGAGCAAAAGAGAGACTTAAGAATTTGAAAAATGTTTTGCACGGTGAGCCTGCAAAAATCTTTCTCCTTTCGGAAAGTAAAAAACCCAATGCTGTCAGTCATGCAGATGGTGGTTATGACCCATGTCTAGAAAATTTTATAGGAGAAATGTGCTTGAATTGGAGAAGAGCTTGCAAGCAATTTGAAGAAAGTGAAATCAAGTGTCCTGAAAATCCACGCCTTCTTTTTGAGATGAAAAGCTTTTTGAGACATCCAGATCTCAAAAATCTGGGTTCCGGGCTTTGGAAATGCAATTTGACAGTGGGAAAGTTCAACATAGCTTTGGGATATTTGTCAATACTATCAGTGGTTATGCTTCTTAGGCAGATACAACATGCGCTAAACTGGACTCAGGGAAATGGGAGGGCCAGGGATCTTTCGTATTCTCCTCGAAGTACTGAGCATCAACCAGATGTTAGTTGGGAAAAAAAATATGAGTGCTATTCTAGTAAAATAAAGATGTGTCTTCTTAGAATGCTTACTGGGAAAGACATTCAAATAGGAGTGCTTGTAGCTGGTCCTCACATCCAATTGTCATCAAGGAAGATCGGAGCAAGGAATGTTAATGAAGGTGTGAACAGCCATGTAGTTAGTGGGAACGATTTTCACCTTGGATTTGATATCTGTGACATTGAAGTTGTTGTTTGGCCAACTTCAAAGTCTGATTTGGCACCAATACACACCTGCACAGAACAGGATGATGAAGATCCTGAGTGCCTCAGGTTGCAGGAGCTTAAGATACTTGATATTCCGAAACTGGAAAATACAAAGTATGCATCTAAGGGTGGGAATTCTCTTCGTTTCTATCTGAGACTCAACGGTTTGCAGGTTTACTTTGAGGATGTGGTAGAAAAACAGAAAAATCAAATATTCATACTGGATCCCTTAACATGTCAGCTATCATCCTTCAGGTAGGGATTTGAGCCTTTTGTTTTCTTATACAAATATTGAAAAGTTAATTTATGGTTGGTTGCTCTGCCTAAACTTAGTAAAATTTTATGGTTGGTTAGTGGAACCTGCTTTTCATTTCTTTTATTGAATATAATTTTAATTTGGTTCTAATTGAGCTTGCAATCATATTTGTTAATTGTTAGATGTTATCAAAGCATTGTGTAGATTTTGAAGTTACTTTCACTTTTTCTAGAGTGTATATTCAGCTGACCCGAACTCTTATGCGGCATTTTGCTAGTCTCTTATGAAACATTGTTAATAAATATAATAAGATACTGTTTTCTTATTCAATTTTAATGTAAATGATTAAATGGTGCTTATTTTATTTATCTACTGAATGATGCATAATTTCTTTTCCGTAAAAATTTTAATTACTGGAATAACGTTTTTTATGCTGAGATTATTGGATTCGTTTCTCTTAATTGAAAATTTTACATTGTTTTTTTGAACTGTGGCAAGTTTGTAGAATATGCTTCCGATTGACCAATCTTTATCTCTTGCTTTAAACAAAAAGATTTATAAAAGCCTTGTGATTCTTAACTGAGATGACATGTACTTGACTAATGATTTATTTCTTCCCGTCCTTCTTTCTCTCTGTCTCTCCCCATATATATAATGTATGTGAATTGTGTTTCCTGTCTTCTTTCTGTTATCCCTCTCTTAACACCACCAATTTAATTATTTGTATGTTATGCAATCCTTTAATTCTATCATAGATCATGGTCCTCACTTTGTTTAGAAGTTTTTGATGACAAAGAATTATGTATCTGTCACAGGGAGTGTGTACATTCGTTTAGCACAACCTCTATTGCTTTTTCAACGGCTTTTTATGGGCTGGCCATGGGATTTACTATATTATTATTTTTTGATGAGTTGTATGCTCGCGTTCAGGTGATTTCCTTTCAACTTTTGTTGTCTAATTAGCTTGGACTGTCTTATTATTTTTGAGCTTGCATTAATTTCTTATGTGATTATGATAATTTTGCTGTTTTTAATCAAAATGCAGGATCATTATTACTACTGAAATTATAACCATTGCAGCATTAGTTATCTTAACTACTCATTAGATGCACTTGAAATAGTTTTTTAGTTGTTTCTGTCTGCTTTCGTTGTCTCTTTTCCTTACGATTCAAGTTAATACCTTCTGATTCCTTTTTGATTCATTTACATGCTTACTTGACCTTATACAAGTTAATGATAATTAAATGTTATTTGTTCCAGGTTCTTACTGGTTTATTTTCTGATTTATCACATCCTTTTCACAACTTTGGCTTTCCTGGTAACAAATCCGTCCATATGTTTAGGAGACAAGATATGGTTTCTGGGGTTACTGAGGATGAGGAGCTGAATACAAAAGCAACACCCTTGATTTATAATAACACGCTGTTTTTAATTAATGGCATCTTTAAACTCAAGTCAGTGGATATCTTTCTCTGTAATTCTGGGATATGCAATAAAGAAAGGAGTTCGAAGATAGGTCTTGACGCTGGTAGTAGTAACAATTCAGCTGCCAATTACTTATCTGATTGCGGTACTTGGATTTCATTCCATCAAATATGTTTTGACATATTGTATGAGGAAAGGAAATTGGAATTACTCATTGATTTATCAGGAATTCAATCTGTGATCGTCAGATACGAGGACTACATGAGAAAAAGTATTAATCGCCCTGCATTTAGAGAGTTTGTGCTTTGTGCAGACAATTGCTTATATGAGGTATCACTTTCTCATTGCATATTTACTTTGTTATTGTGTCTGCCTCAGATTTCCTCATCTTCAACTAGTGTGAGTGAGAGGCTAGATGCTTCTACTTCTGAGGCTAATGCATCATATGCGGTGGTAGATGCCTCTTTTAGCAGTGAACAGGAGCCAAGTTTTCAGTCTCCTGATTTTCTGCAGAAGTTAGGCTTTACTTCGAATATCCAAGTGCCATCTTCAAGCCATCGGATATTCATAAATGTGGTAGTGGCTGAGGTTTTTATGACAAGGTGTTCGGTGAAAGATATTCTGATTGGTGCACAAAAATTCAATAAGCTTCTGTCAGCACTTTATGTTGGGGCAGAATTCCAGACAATTGCTTGGGGAATCCAGGTGCAAATATTGTAGATCATTTATGTTTCCTTTATTTTTCACTTGCTCATACAATAAATGTTGGAACCATTTTTTTTCACTATGCTTTTGGAATAATTAAATATGAGGGATACGGCATGATTTAGCCACCCGATGTTTTGAAATGTACATTTAATCCATTGAAAATTTTATTTGGTTCAATCAAGTTATAAAATACTATTTTCATCTATTTTATAATCTTAACTTGTGATGAATGACACATGATGGGCAGGGAGGTTTTCTTTGCCTTGAAACAACAGCTTTGGCAATGTTTGTGCAGTGTTTTGCTTCCTACATACATCGCATAAAAAATGTAATATGTGTTTTGCAATCAACTGCCAAGCACATGCAAAGAGCTGAACAAGATGATAATCATCCTGTTGGTGGGCATGCCCAAGAGATGCCCCTTACTTCTCAGCAAGGCAAACGGCAACTGCCAGAAGCTTTTAATTTAGATCTTTCTCAATTTTCTCTTGTTCTTGTTGAAAGTGAATCAAGTAAGTATATCCCTTCTTTAGTTGGATGTTTTGATTATCCATATTGCTTTCAATAGTTAGTCCACCTACGCAGGTCCTATTCAGGAATTTTTGTTGGAGCTTGATCTGATTCTGAACCTTGATATGGCAAATATGCAAAGGAAGTTTATGTTTAAGCTTTCTCGGCTATCAATCTTTTCTCAAGTCATTCAACAAAGTGCAGAAGATGAAATCCAAATTCTTCATTTCTCTTCTGCCCAATCAAATGAATTATCATCTCATCTTATATCTAGAGAATCTGCTTTAGCATTTCAGCATGAAGATGGGAGTTGTCTGGTTGATGACAGTTGCTCAAGAGGTCCTGTTTCCCCGGGGGCCTTTTGCTTGCATCATCAGGACTATATCTTGAAGCATCTTACTGCTTCTTTATTAGTTGAGAAGGCCGAAGTTAGTCCTTTGGACCCAAAACAGGTTTGGGTTGGCAGTGGTTCTGTTTCAGGTTTTGATATGACAATTTCGTTGTCAGAACTACAAGTAAGAATTTCTTTATCTTTTCCCATTTCTTCCTTAATTTTCATGCCCTGATGACTTTGTCAGATACCATCATTATAGCATATGCATACCTTGTTTCTGACTATAACCGTGAAGGCTCATGTAACTGGATCTAACTTACTTTGCAACATCAGATGATTCTGTCCATGGTCTCATCCTTCTCTGGGTTATCAGGCAAAGGATTGAGTGGTGAATTTGTGCAAAGGAATTGGTCTTATAACCAACAAGATGACAACAACTTTGAGGCGAGGATTCCTGATGGTATTTTATTTTCCAATGATTTTTGTCTGTTGTTTGCAAGTTTTGATGAACCTGTACTGAACATTACTCATGATATACCCAGGAGCAATTGTTGCTATTCAAGACGTACACCAGCATCTGTACTTTATGGTTGAAGGTGGAGAAAATCAGTACTCTATAGGAGGTGCAGTTCATTATTCCCTCGTTGGAGAAAGGGCTCTTTTCAGGGTATATTTCCCACAAACTGGCATTGTTAATGCGAGCTTCTTAAAAGAAAAAAAAAGTTTGTTTGCATGTATTCTATATGAGAAAACCTAGATTTGTACATGCTGGTGTAAAATTCAGGTTACTTTGCCCCTAAAACCTTAAGTTTTAAGAAATTAAGATCTCTAATTTTTCTAATTCTCTTAAAGTATAATGCTTTTTGTGCCAGCCGATGCAGTGCCCCTTCAATTTTATTACTATATTTTTGTTTTATTTTGCTTATTTGTTGTCCCTGTTCGTGCTGCTATTTTGTTGGTATGTGTGAAATGTTATATTTACACTGCTGAGAAATTTGGTTACTGCTATTTGGTATATATAGAGAAGGAAGATGCCTGATCTTATGAATTATTAGATGAATATGCGGGTTAACAGCTCATTCCTCATACCACCTTTGAATAGGCTTTTATTTGTTTTGTCAAGTCTTTCTAATGCCTTAATGATTATATATACTACTGCCATAATATGTACAGGTCAAGTACCAAAAACAAAAATGGAACTCGTCAGCTTTGTGGTTCTCCTTAATATCATTGCATGCTAAGAACAACTCAGGGGAGCCATTGCAATTAAACTCTTATCCAGGATCAGGTTTTGTTGAACTTTCCAGCACCACTAATAATTCTTGGGCACTTTGGAGTATTCTTTCTTGTAAACCAGAGACTTATGAGGGTGACATTGACTGGGAGCCTTACAATCAAGTGCTTAGAAATACTTTTTACCTGGTGAACAAGAAGAATGGATGTGCTGTTGCTTTCAGTGATACGGTTCCAGTGTTTGTCAGGAAGCATGGAAATCCATTCAAGTTCAAAGTGTTTAGTGATATGTCGGTTGCTCAAGATGTTGTGACATATAGTACATACCCTTTGAACTCTTCTGGAACCGAGGTGAATCAAAGTACTCATGGAGATGGAGAGAGTTATTGGCAAAGTCGAAATCTGCCATGCATTGATATTTCTATTGACAAAGTTGCTTTGACTGTTGTCCACAAACTTTCAGATACAAATGACAGGTTTCCTCTTCTTCATGGTTGCATCAATGGGACTCAACTTACTTTACAAATTCTATCCACTAAAGCCAGAGTTATATGCACCTCAAAGGCTTTGCTTCATTACTTTGATGCACAGACAAACTCTTGGTGAGTGTTCTAATCAGAACAGAAAGGAATAGCTAATTATTAAAGCATTTGCCTTTCTCTGAAATTAATTTTCCATTTAAATGTATCTAATAATTCCCCCTTTTGGTTGCAGGAGAGATTTTCTTCGCCCTGTTGAAATATGTATTTTCTATCGTTCTCATTTCCAAAATCCACATGGTGTCCCTGTCCATGTCTACTGCAGAACCAAAGAGGTCCGGAGTTATATATGCCATATAATATTTCTTTTATGGTTCCTTTTACTATTTATAACATTCTTAACAATAATGCTGGGCATATTGGCAGTTGGAAATATCCCTAACTGAGCTTTCGTTGGACATTCTTCTTTTTGTGATTGGGAAATTAAATTTGGCCGGTCCTTTTTCAGTGAGAAGCTCCATGATTCTTGCAAACTGCGGCAAGGTCAGTTTGTTACTCCCATATTTTTATCTCCCTTATTTAACTGACTTAACTGGTAGAACAAATCTCATGCGGATTGATATGTCTGATGCCTCTATCTGATCTATACCTGATGAAAATTTATTCCAAGTCATATGAAAAAGTGATACTGCAAAGAACATCTACAATCCTCATTCCTTGGATCACTAGACTCATACTGTTAAATAATTTTCATGGGTTAAATTCATGCACAGAATGGTAGGGGTAGATGGAAGCATCAGGCTGCCAATTCTGGATGCTGTTGTTTTGATTTTGTTGGATGATGCTTGAGAACTTATTTAGTGTTTTCTGTTTTCATTTTAATATGTAATACCTGATTCTGGGCCAGCCTTAACTGATGTTTTCCACCTGTGCTCCATAGCATTCATCTTCCCTCCTCCTGCCACTTCCTTTCATTTATCCAAGATTGTTGTACCACTGAATCTCGTGGTTACTCAATTTTAACCATTTATATTATGGCAGGTGGAAAACCAGACAGGTTTGAACCTTCTTTGTCACTTTTATGGCAAGCAAAGTGTGACAGTGGGCAGGAAACAGTCTGCTTCCTTTGCTTTAAGGTATCTCCTGGAAATGCACAGGCCATATTTTTCCTGCTTGCGAGTTTTTTGCCTAAATCTTACAGTTGCATTTTTGCGTGACTTTTCAGAAACAAACTTATATTGACAGATGCAAGTAGTTCCTCAAAAGTTAATTTTATTAGTACTATTAATCTTTTTTTTATAGGGTTTTCCATACAAAGCTTATAGATTTATGTATACATGCATCTGTGCCTGTGCATGTAATTTATGCACATATTTGTCTATTGAGGATTTGAGTCAATTTTTTTACTTATTAGTTGATCCTGCTCTACACATGTTTGTAAGGCTCTCAGCTTTTGAAAATCAACCACCAGAAGCGGCAGCAGTTGTTTCAATCCAGCTTTCCCTTCCTGGTTCATTTACAACTTCTCCAATTCATCTTTCTCTCCTAGGAGCTCAAACATTTGCTTGGAGAACACAACTAGTGTCACTTCAAGGTATGTGAATCTGCTACCTTTACTATGCAACTCATTGAAGAGTTTTACTAAGTTGTTTCTCTTGTTTTGAGAAACTTGCGTCAAAAGACTCTAGAAGTAGCATCATAATATGTACCATACTGTGAGGAAATGAAACGTGCTTTTGTCAGTTCAAATTTGCCCACGATATTGAACAATCTAACTACTGAACCTATGAAGCGCCGACACGTCTCAACCCCCTGCATATCAGTGTTGTGTCCATGTCTGACACAGACACGCATCCAATATGTCAGAATACATATTGGACTTAGCGGGATATGGAAAAAAAATTTTAATTCATACACAACAATCGGCAGTAGATTTTAAAAACAAAACCGAGAAAAAGGAGAGGCATTGCCCCTGGTGAAGTGATGCTTATTGTCACTGAAAGGCAAAAAGGAAGAGGAAGAAGAAAAGACGACTCCCCTGCGCTGCTGAAGCATGAAGAAGAATAAGAGAAATTAGGCTTTCCCTTTTAATTATAACTTGGCTTTCCATTCCAATTAGTCTTAGTCTAGCCCAAAAGGCAAAGGATTGTCTCTAGGGCTCTTGTGTAATTGACAATTATATGAGTTTGAGCCTTGAGATAATTTAAAAAAATTTTAATTATTTTTTGATGCAATAAAACTATTTAAAATCAATAGGAAATGTCAAAATTAGTTTAATTGCTTAAAAGATTTTGAAAAAACTGGATTTTTATGGGGAAAAATAAAAATAATTTATATATGGTAGTAAATTAAGTAAATTATAGTCATATATATTTAATTTACTTTTTATTGCTCTATCCTTGTCATGTCGTGTCTTAACTTTTTAGAAAATGCCATGTCACCCTGTCCATATCATGCCATACCGTATCCTGTGTCCATGTCAGTGCTTCATAGCTGCTGACTTAATTGTCACAGATCAGTTGAACTCTAAGAGAATAAAAAGGACAAAGAAAAAGGAATTATTGATCTTGTATCTTACATTTCTAAATAACAATTTTGGCTATGGCAGCTAATCCACATGTGCAACTATGTATGAAATGTTATAAATTTAGGTAATGGATGCTTATACAGTGTCAGTTACCAATATCATTTTTATTAGACTCTGTATAGCACATCCCATTTTCACCTAACTCTGAATTATATATAAAGTCTAATGTGTTACATATGAGAGAGAGAGGGAGAGGGAGAGAGAGAGAGAGAGAGAGGGAGAGAGTTTTGTCCATGTTACTTTGTACAAAAGAAAGCCAGGGAGGAAGTTTTAGTCTTTTTTATTTTATTATTTTTATATACTTTGTAGAGAGGAAAATATCAGGTGAGTTTTCCTTGTGTTATTTTATAAAATTTTAATGGAACTTGTGTTGTGTGTTTGTATGTGCATGAAGAATTGGGGCAACTTGCAGAGGACTATTTCCTATTTGTAACAGTCCATTCTTAATTTAAATATTGAAGGAATTGTTTCCATGTGTTATGTGTCTTCTATAGAGCTTATGTTGGACTTCAAAATCTTTGGGAAGACATTGTTTTACTAGAGTGGGCTTATTGATATGTGGGGTTTGACTCTTACTCTGCTTTTATTGGTGATAAACAATCCATGGAATTTGGTGGTTTATTACCAAGCCAGGTTCTAATTAATGGCATGCCATGTTGGTTTGATGACACACCAAAGTGCACTATGGTTGGCAGCGGATTCCTCTGCAGACCACTGCCTGTACTTTTTAATGGGTTATTTGGGGGGTAAAAGAAGGCTGAAATTTCTGGGAGAATAATATATTTGCACTACAGCAAAGTGACGTGAGTTATGTTTTCAAGGTTCTTGGAGCTTTAAACATTCTAAACAACCTAAGATGACATATTTTGACTTTTTGGTTCAAAATAGACCTGTAATACATCTGGCAGCAGAGGTTTTGAGCACCTTGGCATGCGCATCTCTAAAATATCCAGAAGGTTGGTATTTTGAGCCAAAATTGGAAAAACAGTCAATTAAGGAGCTGCATTTCTAAGATAGAAACTGAGTCAAGCTGTGCAAGGCTGGTATGAGGAAATAGGTCGATTTTATTAGGTTGAAGTTATTATTTTTAGGTTGAATTGTTGGTCTTTTCATCGTTTTTCATTGCTAAATTTGTAGCTGGGTCTTTCAATATCCTGCTTGCTATCAAAGATGATTTCAAAAAGTTAATTGATTAACCTTTTCTATGGTTCTTACCTGGACTTATCTTTGTTTTGTCCCCTGCTCCCATCTTTGAGCAGATTCAAAATCTTACCCTGGGCCATTTGTTGTGGTTGACGTTTCTAGGAAATCTGAGGTATTTGCCAAAATTTGTATTCTCACTGTTACATATGCACAAAGAGATGGAGATATATTTGCTTTTATTGTAACATTCTTTGTTGTTCTTTCTTGACATTGATGATAATTTGTAGGATGGTTTGTCAATATCAGTTTCTCCATTAATCAGAATACACAATGAAACTAAATTCTCTATTGAGCTACGAATTAGTCGACCGGAACCAATGGAAGATGAATTTGCATCTGTGTCATTGAAGGCTGGTGATACATTTGATGACGCCATGGCATCATTTGATGCTATAAATTTCTCTGGTGGATTTAGAAAAGCGGTGATGTCATTAAATGTTGGTATGTGTTACTGACACTGCTGCTTAAATTTAATTTCTTACTATCCTTTAATTTTCCTCTGATTGTTGTGGGCTATCTTCCTCATCTGTTGTATTAGTATCCATGCTTATGCTCTTACAGTGTGTATTATCACCTTGGAAGGATTTGGATGTGGTGTGGTAGTATGTTTCCACCAGAGCTCATCATGTGTCTGCAGAAGTTATTCAATAACAGATGTTCATTTTCTTACACATGCATTTGGGAAGTGTCATTAATTTGATTGAAGCTTTAAATGAATTGAACATTTTAATGTAGGCATAATCTTAAATAAGAAAGTATTAATCCACATTGTGTTCTACTGCCATGCCATGTTGATTTATTCTCTCTAGTCGGTTAGCCCTGCCACTTTAACTGTTCAAATACTTATATGTTTTCCCCCTTTGGTGGTATAAGTGGGGCTTCGGTACAGGACTCCCTTTTTGGCATTAAGAGGAGTCAGATGACTAGGCTATTTGGGACCTTATGTGACAATGGACTTGATACAATGTTTTCTTGTGCAAAGTTTGCTGCAGTACGATGTGTTCTATGTACCATGTGATATTATAGTGGATGAAATATGAGGCAAAACTCAAAAGTTATGCCCTAGGGTGTACCTTTTTTTCCCTTTAATTTAGAAATTGAAAGGTTGTTATGTGGAAAATAGAAAAAAGCTTGTGGATATAAAGGAGCTCACATTCAAGGTTATTAGATTTTGGCAATCTTTTTGTACTATATATCTAGATAACTAGCCTTTGCAACAAATTCTAAATTTCGACTAGCTGAAATTGCCTTATTTATCAGGGGGTTACTCAACCAGAATAAAACTGTGACTGTAAATACTTAAAAGTAGTTGTCTGTATCTGACCAAATGGTAAAGTGCATGTATCCAGCTCAAAGAGTCAGGTCTGAATCCCCCTTTCCCAACAATCCTATCTTATAAAAAAGGTAGTTGTTTGTATTCCAGATTTCTTTGTTTTCCTCAGAATAAATTACTTGTAATGAAGATGACAATGTCCAACTTACAATTTTTAACTTTTTTCTTCCTATTAACTGCCATTACTTATTGGCCAAGTATTGTGAAGACAATGATGGTCAGCGTTTTGAGCAAAAGGGAGGAAAAGAAAGAAATGAGGGGGTAGGGGGGGAGAAAGAAACAATCTGCTTGCTTGTCCTTTCTTTGCATCTTGTGTATTTTTTATTTTCAGTTTATAGTCTTCTGAGGTTTGTGTGGTTGGTGATAATGCAGGTAATTTCTTGTTTTCTTTTAGACCTGAAATCTCAAATGACTTGATGCATTCTGATTCTCCGCTTTCAGTCGAGTGGTCAGATGAGATTAAAGGTGGAAAGGCAATTCGTCTTTCTGGAATTTTTGATAAACTAAGCTATAAAGTGCGAAAGGCTTTATCTATTGGATCACTGAAATGTTCCTTTAGCACAACGTACTGTACCATCAAATCTGCAGCTGCACATCTTTCTGACATGCACTTTTTAATTCAAAGCATTGGGAGAGAAGTTCCTATCATGAAACCTGATAAGTCTAAGGATGAGCTTCAGAATAGACATGAACCAATTTCACTACAGGAGGAGAAGGAAGTTTTTATTCTCCCCACTGTGCGGGTGACCAATCTTCTGCATTCAGAAATACACGTGCTTTTGACTGAGACAAGTAAGACCTGCAAATTTTTGAACAATAAAGTAATTCTGTTCTTTTAACTCTTTTAACGTCCATCTTGTTGCAGATTTATGTACCCCTACTGGCCATGATAACATTGGGAAGGAGGCAACTCTACCTTGCGGATCAACTGTCGACTTTTATGCTAATCCTGCCATAATGTACCTATTTGTTACTTTGACTGCTTTTGGTTCAACATGTAAACCAGTAAACAGTGGTGAATGGATCAAAAAGTTACTGAAGCATAAGAATGATGTTCCTTGCTTGGACATTGACCTGGATTTTGGTGGTGGAAAGTACTTTGCATCTCTAAGACTATCCCGTGGATACAATGGCATATTAGAGGTTGTATTCAAATGTGGTATCTCCTAAATTTTTCTTGATGTATATATTGTCTAAGGGGCATATTCCATGAATTTTGTTTTCAATTATGTTTGGTTTTGTGTGATGTAGAAGTTCCAGTGGATGTTTGTTAGCTGAATTATGTATCTGTTGCAGGTCACTGTCTATACACCGTATACCCTGAAAAATGATAGCGATATTTCTCTTTTCTTCTCTGCTCCTGGTCAGAAGCCTTCTTTTAGGTAGTTTCTATCTGTGAAATTTGTTAGCAAATTCTTTACGCTCTGGTTTGTGACTGTACTTAAGTACTTGAGGACCATAAATATCTGCAGAAATGAAATGGGGAGCGTTGGTCCTGAATTCGGTTTAGTTTTGCCTCCAAAGTCAACAGGGTCATGGTTTCTGAAGTAAGAAAAATTTATTTAGAACAATTGTATTAGGGTAGAAAGTTCATTATCTACCTTTGTGATCAAAGAATCTTTTGATATTATGAGTTTCTCTGTTTCTTATAAACATTTTACGGACCTGCTGTTGCCAGATCTCGTAAGATGCATCTCAGATTATTAGAAGATCATGCTTCTGAGACACAGATTGATTTAGATGCTCTATCTGGCCCTACGGAGGTAAGCTTGGAGATAGAGGAAAGATCTGGAGTGAAATATATTGCAAAGTTTGGGGTATCCATGGGGCCCACATTGAGTAGAGTTGCACCGTCACAAATGATAACTATGGCTCCAAGGCATGTTGTGCTGAATGAGTCAGAGGAAACTATCACTGTTCGTCAGTGTAATTTGGAGGTTTGTATCTACCAATATAGGATTTAGTTTTCCTTTTATGTATTTCAAGTTCTTACTTCCTGTGTTCTTCCCCTTTTTGGTGTGTGGGTGTGAAGGTTGACATAGATGGCATGATTTCCATCAACAGTAGACAGAGAAGAACACTGTGGTTGCAGACTGAAATGAGCAAAAGGAGAGAATACAGTTTATTTGAGAATTTCATCAAAAAGCATAGAAATGATAGTGATAGTTCTTTAATATATATTCAGTTTCGGTTGAATGAGTCTCAATTGGACTGGTCAGGACCATTATGCATCACTTCATTAGGATGCTTTTTCCTAAAATTCAGAAAACAGTCGAATCAGTTGACAATAGAAGACAAAAAGATTGTAGAATTTGCAGCAGTTCATGTAGTAGAAGAGGGTTCTACTATTGTAGTGCGCTTCCAGAAGCCACCAAATGCCAAACTACCATATCGGATTGAGAATCATCTGCGTGGTGTATCTCTTACTTACTTTCAAAAGGTTGTGTTTTTATGCCTTGTTACTTATTTTCGTCTCTAATTAAAGGATGCGCAATTGAGGTATTCTATATGAATTAATTTGTTTCTATAATTTATCGTTGGAGAATTTCCCAGAATTCATCAGAGCCGGAGTTCCTTGGATCTGAATGCAGTGTTGATTATACCTGGGATGATGTTACTCTTCCTCATAAACTTCTTGTTGTAATAAATGGTAATCACTTACCTCTCATTACTCCACACTTGCATTGCATGTATTTTCGTAGTAATTTATGCTGTAACCAAAATTAGACATTTGAACTTGAAGAATGGAACATTCAAACTCCCTTGTGGAACATGTTTGGATTTATCATATGTGCTATTGCTGCCTATGCATATGAGCTTGGGCACATTTGAATTTGCCTGAGCGTGGAGTACTCACTGTGGGTGCACATATGTACATTCTCTTCTTTTCTCTCCTTTTTATCTGACTGATATGCAATTTATTTTCTTTACTTTTAGTTTGTTCTTTGGGCAATCATCATGATGGTTGCAAACCTGTATGTCACACGATCTAGCAGGCTCAACAGTTAGAACAATATAGAAATAATTGGAGGACTGCTCTTTATGCTTCAAGATTCGTGATTTGTGTGTACAGGGGTTTAATGTGGTCTTAGTTTCAGCCTTGCCCATGGTGGTATTTGGTGCCTAGGGACCACCTTGATTTGGGTGGAGAACAAGCGGTTTGGGTCTTTGTAAATCTGGGAGTTTTGAATTTTGTTGTTCTTGATTTTTGGCTTGGTGCAGCAATAGAAGGAAACAGGCACGCTGGTTATGTTTCCTTGTCTTACTGACTTCTTCTTTGGTTTTATATTTTGGGCTGGTGGGGATGTGTTGGCTAAGGGGCTACACGTAAATGCTAGGATGAATGGTTTAACGGGCAAGGTTTCTTTGTCTGGTATTTCTGTCTACCAGTTTGTCATCAGAGGGTAAAGACAGGTGCTCTTTCCAGTCTTTGACCCTCATCTGTTTGTATATGGACTTCCTTTATTTATGAATGAACTCTTAACTTTCAAAAAAAAGAAATAATTGGTGGACTGCCCTTTCAATGAGGCATTGAATGGTACAGCTGCTTAGTGAATCTGAATAGACATTCCCATCCCTGACAATGTAACGTATGATTTATAGCCCAAGCACAATGTGGGATAAAATCTTACTAGAATGCAGAAGTATCCTCCAGTGACATTAACACCTGTGTCTCTGCGGAGGTGTGGATTACAAATTGTCATGCATAAATCCTTTATCCTTGTACCATTCTCACTTTAACCAAACAAATCCTCAAACCACACCAGGGTCTTATAGATTTTTGCTGAGCACCCACCTACAATTTCTTAACTAGGATGATGCAGGAAACATTTGACACCAGTTTGGCAACCTTTGAAGAGTTTGTCACGATTTCTATGAATATCTGCGATAATGGTTTGTTTGTTTGTATTAACCATTATCCATTTTTAACAGGAGTGCTTGGGAAAGGAAGAACGTTTATTATACTTCACGTTTGAATACCTGTTTAATTTGTTTGATATGAACTTATATTACTACTGGCCAAGTCACTATTAGGGCAATCATTGACAGAATTTGGGAAGACAGGAGATATAGGATGATGTTTAAGAAAAAAAGTAGTACTCAAGGCCTGGCAAATCAGTTACCGCTTTCTTAGAAACCAATTTTGTTGACCACCTGGATACTTGTAAGTCGGTATACTTATTTATGGAATGTTAATACCTTGTTCAGATAATAGACAAACCTTTTAAGGTTACTGGCTAGCTATTGATAAATTTCATATTTAAAATTTATTCTTTATTTGTTAGATGCTTTTTATTTTGCTATGTGTTTCTCTTAGACATGGAGCATGATTTTGATAATAAAACAATTAAAGGGTTTGATAGAGAATTGTGTCAAAATGTGTTGATCTTTTCTTGCATTTCATGAATGAGAATTCTATTTTGATCTTTTATCCCTATGTTCTCTCTGTTGTGTGCCTTAATTTTGTCCTGCAGACAGGGACATGCAACAAGAATGAGGACATTTTTTGAAGTCTCCAATGCTCTGCTTATCAAACTCAGAAAGTGTTTTGAGTTTTATATTTTCTTGTCCATGTCTTTAGTTAGAGTGGAAGTGTTCATTTAGTGTAGCAAATTTACTTTTGGAGAATTATCCAAGCAAGCATGTTGCATGAAAATATATTCTTTATAGTTTCTTTAGAATTGAACTATGCATTTCCTGCTTGAATTATCTAAGAATACCTGTTACACAAAGATACATTAGCTCTAAGCTGCTAACACGTTGAGCAAAGTACTGATGAAATTACTGGGTATGCTGATACTCCTTGTAGATATGAATCTGCCACGTGAAATCAACTTAGACAAAGTGCGGACATGGAAGCCCTTTTACAAACTTACACAAGAAAGGTTAGGATCTCATATGCTTTTGGACAAAAAATTCAAGGGCAGGAGAAGTAATTTTGGTGACCTTAAGGGCATGAATGCTGTAAAGGTGGGGTATGAAATATATGCAGATGGTCCCACACGGGTTTTACGGATTTGTGAGTTTTCAGATATTCATAAGCAAAACAAAGCTTCTCACTCAAGTGCAAAGATCCGAATGAGAGTGTCCCAGTTTGCTATCCAATTGCTTGAACAAGGAAAAGAGGTCTCTCTCTCTTCCCTCTCTCTTTTGGAGATAGTTTCATTCCTTCATTGTTTGAAACTCATGAAACTTAAAAAGGGATTTTGCAATATGTTGAGGTTTGCAGGGGTTATGCTTATGGTTTTATTTGTAGAGGAGATCATGCTTAACTGCTTATTGTCCTGCTTTCCCCAAACTAAACAATGCCTTCTAGGCCTTCATGACTAAATTTAAGAAGCTTTCCTTTAACCTGAAGTTGCGCAATCATGAGGCCTTGTTGAACTGTGACCCACCAGGATTAAGATTCTAAATAGGGAACTAACTACTTAATGTGTAAAAACCTCTATTACACCTAAAGAGAACATATGTAACTCTTAGAGACTGTATAAACCCTGGATTGACTGAATTGCCAAAAATTATGGTTTTGCTACTGATTGAAAATCCTTAAATGTAAATTTTCGTGGCATGTATAGCTTGTTCTTCCTTTGCTGCATAATACTTTTTCATCCTAGGATGATTAATGAAGTAAATAACCTTCAGTGCAACAGAACTATTGCAAGAGACTACATGATGGTATTAAATAGTAAAAATTGGAATTTGATTATTTGATCTTATTGTGTATTTATCAGTTGTTTGATGAAGTGCATCTTGATGATACCAGTTTGTTCATCTAATTGTCTTTATTTGATGTTATAATTTTGTCAAGGATTTAAACCAGAGTTCAACACCATCTTATACACCAGTTGTAGTTGCAAGGCTTCAGAATATTTGTCTGGATTCTGTCTTCACTGACCAACAGAAATATAACCAGATCGTTGTACAGGTAACAATGTTTCCCTGCGTTTGATGCCTTAGTAGGTGTTAATGCTTTATATGGATATTTACATTTTCTCTTGTGGAATACTAATAGCCCCTTGATTAAACCCTCAATGTAGTCATTGAATGTTGATGTGAAGTGGACGGGAGCACCTTTTGTATCAATGCTTCGTGGACATCAGTTAGACTACAGTGATGCGAATGATAGCATACTCAAAATTGTATTTGTCCTACTTTCAGCAGGAACTGATGTTAAACAAGTAAAATATTCATCTGTCATTTTGCAGGTATAATGAGGCACCTAATGTCTAGCTTTTTGGATGTCTCCTGAACTTATATAGCTTTTGTTCCCTTTGTTTGCATTTGCTTTTAGAAACTATTGAGAACTGCTGGATAATTGATGATAGCTTAGTTTTGAAGGAGCTATTTACTTCCATGCAATGAGTACAGCAGCTCTAATGTTGCTTTCTCTTACACAGCCAATTGATTTGAATGTTGATGAGGATACTTTGATGAAAATTGTCTCATTTTGGAGAAGATCTCTTAGTGACTCAAATGCTCCAAGTCAGCAGTTCTATTTTGATCATTTTGAGATCCACCCAATAAAGGTACTGTGCTTTCTTCTATTATATCTTGACAGACTGTCTTAAATTACCCCATTTAATTGAAATCTATCTTGTACAAACAGATTATTGCTAGCTTTGTTCCCGGGGAATCCTATTCAAGTTATAATTCAGCCCAGGAAGCTCTGAGATCATTGCTGCATAGTGTGGTAAAGGTGTGACCTGTGTGCTCTGCTCCCTCTTAATATATGCATGACTGATTTCACTCATTCTTAGATAGTGAAACATGCTTTCTTTGCAGTCATGTTGGGTAGGGTCAGTTACTTGTTTTTACCTCTCTTTTTTGCTTCTATAGGTTCCTCCTATAAAAAAGATGGTTGTGGAGCTTAATGGGGTCTCGATTACTCATGCTCTTGTAACAATTCGTGAATTGTTAATAAGATGTGCACAACATTATTCATGGTAAGATCTTCATTTATATTTTGCTTGTTTTGTGATTATATGGTATCCTCACTTACAAATGATATAATCAACCAGGTATACCATGAGGGCCATCTCGATTGCTAAAGGCAGCCAATTGCTGCCCCCAGCATTTGCATCGATATTTGATGACTTAGCTTCATCTTCGCTTGATATCTTTTTTGATCCTTCTCAAGGACTGATGAATATTCCTGGTATCAAATGGGGTATGTTTGCAATGTGGTTTGTTCACTGTAGTCTTCCTTTCCTGTATGGCTTCACTCCACCCTGGAAAAAAGAACATGTTAATAATAGCATCTATAATATTTGTTTTTCATTTTCTGCATGCATGATTTGTTTGGGTGTAGAGAGGGCCATGATCACCAGATTGTAGGCTCATGAACTACACCACTGAAACTGCAGTTGGGAATTTCATTTGCAGTTGTTGGACTAAGAGAAATATAAAAGGTTCATAGTTAGTTCAGGGTCCTTTCGTTTTCCTGTCACAGCTAATTATTTTTAAGACGCTGATAAATGTGTAAACTGAGCATATACTGCAATTAAGTCCACATTCTAATTTCTGATATATTTAAGCTGGTTGTATATTATGCAAGAGTTAGCCTCACAAACAACCCTACCTCTCATCTTGTCAACCATAAGCCTTTTATTATGGTTGTTTGAAAGTTGAGATAGTTTATTTCTGCTTTGGGCATTGTGCACAGGTACCTTCAAATTCATTAGTAAATGTATCCATGGTAAAGGTTTCTCCGGAACAAAACGCTACTTTGGTGATCTGGGCACAACTGTAAGTTTTATATACTCTCAATTAGGGATATGGTTTTTCTGTTTCTTTCTGCAATTAACTAAGCTATTTCTATGCCAACTCTGCAGCTGAGAAAAGCGGGATCTAATGTAGTCTTTGCTGCTGTTACCGAAATATCTGACTCTGTTCTTAAGGGAGCAGAAACAAGTGGCTTTGACGGGATGGTACCAGTCAATCTTTCATTTTGAATATGTTTGCATAACATAACTTTTCTAGTTTATTTTCTAGCTATTATTTAATGATATGAGAATTAAAGTACAAATTTAACTGTTGAAACTGACAGTTGACTGTTCATATTATTTTTAGGTGAGTGGTTTTCACCAAGGAATGTTAAAGTTGGCCATGGAGCCATCAGTCTTGAGTACAGCTTTGATGGGGGGTGGGCCAGAAAGAAAAATCAAGCTTGATAGGAGTCCTGGGGTTGATGAGGTAACACCTTTGTTATTGTATTCTAATGTTAATTCCTTATCTTGTTATTCTGGGTTGACTCACGTCCTTGCCATAATGAATACATTTCATTTATTTCCTTCTTGAATTGACAAATAAAAATAAAGATATAGATGCCAAGTAAAGAGTGGTCAGGTAACTGAGTCCATGAAGCATATTAGCAAACCTTAACAAGACACATAATAAGGGAACCAGTGTTTTATTACATATGTTATTAAGAAGAATCTATATTGTTCTGCTGGAATTCAGATTGTTATTGCTTTGCTTTATGGCTGTGGGGCTGCTGATTCTGCTGGACTTATTAACAATTTTTTTCTATTGATTCTTCTTTTGCTTTAATAGACACTGATAAATTTTGGACTTCTGCAGCTGTACATTGAAGGATACTTACAAGCTATGTTGGACACAATGTACAGGCAAGAATATCTTAGAGTCAGAGTAGTCGATGATCAGGTAACTGGTTAAGTGGGGAGAAAAATCATTTCTGCAACAAAGTTTTTTTATTTATTTGAGATTGAGAGAGCAGTTAATGGGACATCCAATCTACATGGATCTTTCAGAATTATTATATCACTTCTAACAAAATGTTCCTCTGAATTTACCTTGCTTTCAAGGACAAATTTTGGCTGCCCCAGTCATCCCATCCCACCTCCATGTTTAGAATCTTGCTTCACCTTATTGACTTATTGTGTCTCAACTATGCTCTGACTAATGTATTTCTATATTTAGGTTATCCTTAAGAACCTACCTCCTAGCAAATCCCTCACAAATGAGATCATGGATCGAGTAAAGGGGTTTCTTATTAGCAGAGCATTGTTAAAAGGAGATCCTTCAGCAGCTTCTCGCCCCATGCGCAATGTTCAAGGAGAAAGTGTAAGCGTATCCATCAATTTAATGTGCCTCTCTATTTTCTTTTCCTGCTTTGAAGGTGCTTCAACAAATGGTGTTATATGTAAGCATAAATTGTTTAATGAGAATAATAATGTTATCAGTCTTTGCTCAAGTTTTCATACATATGGAACACTGTGACAAGATGTGAGAGTCAAGATTAAATCGTCAATAGAAGTTGGTGATAATTTAGTCATCCGTATTCTTGTTAATATTAGTTACCTATAGGTGTATGATCAGATGCATACCTGCCCATGGTAGATGCCCAATCCACTGCCTTAATCCGCGTCGCTATATCCCCTCTACTACTCCTTTTTCTAGTATTTAAAAAATTTAGACATAATACTCAAATTAAGTCTTTGAACTATTTAAGAAAATTCAATTAAGTCTTTATTCTTTTATTACATTCAATCAAGCTTTTATATTTTTATTTTTAGTTAAATAAATTTTTATGATTAATAGTTGATTAACTGTAATTAGTTAAATTGTCACTTATCATTACTTATTAATCAATTGTTAATTATAAAGATTTATTTGACTTAAAATAAAAATACAGAGATTTGATCGAATAAAAATTTACTTAAATTTTCTTGAATGGTTTCAGAGTTTTTTAAAATTTTATAGCAAAAATTTAATGAGCACTAGATTTAGCATTAAAATGAAAAATGTAGAATAGATATTTATGTTAGGCTAAATGGTTCGATGGTCGTAGCAACAAATGCCTCTACCTAGCAAACTTGTTCATGTGGAGTCTATATCTATATCAGACCAACGTATTTGTATTTTCCCAACATAATTTCATGCATGTTTTAGTGTCTTTTTGTTATATGTCTCAGTACGCTAATGTTTTAAAAATATTTGGGCACTTTTTGGTTTCTGCATCATCCCTTCTGCAGCTAGTTTACTCTCGTTGTTTATTGTAACAAGGGTTACATGCATATGTGCATTGTTTATCGCCGCACTACTTCGCTCTCTTTCTACTAAAAGTATTAATCATAGATAATTCTTATTCCAGGAATGGAGAATTGGACCAACCGTCGTAACATTGTGTGAACACCTCTTTGTGAGTTTTGCAATCCGTAAGTTAAGAAAGCAAGCGGATAAATATATCAGGAGAATCAAGTGGAAGAAAGAGTCAGAGAGTGATGATCTCAAAGCAATTATCCCTGCAAACACAGGGGAAGAGCAAAACGTAAGGTTTGTTTGGAAATGGGGCATTGCCAAATTCCTTCTTTCAGGTATCCTGGCGTATATCGATGGAAGGTTATGTCGATGTATCCCTAGCCCTGTGGCGCGTCGAATTGTGAGTGGCTTTCTATTGAGTTTTCTCGACCAAAATAATGACTGATGAAAACCCTTTATTGTATAGCTAGGCTCATATTCCTTTTTTTTTTAACTCTCTTTTGTATAGCCCTACTTCTCTTAAAATGTTTTATTTACGTGATTCTCCGATATACACAGACATACACGTATACATGCATATGGGCATGAAATGATGATATATAGTTCTACTTTGCATTTGGAAGTAACTGAATCCAACTCAATCTTTGTCTCTAGTATTGTTATTCATAAACATTTTGAACTTTTGAACTCTCTACTGTCTGCACCCATGTCATCATCAATCTCTGCCATTGACGCAATGTTTCAGAGCTTTATTTTTTTATAATTATAATGTTTTCTGGTGAAAATTTTTTAGAATCACCAAACTCATTAGGAATTTTGGTTACTGTAAGTTCATCGTTGTTGGGGAAAGTGTTGAAGATGACAGATAGCGCCATCAAGATTTATGACGCCCCCAGTTTGGTCGAGAAACTACTGGATTTGCCCACTGTTTGTTTTGGCAATTCGGTAATTTCATCTCCGGTCCCCTACTGCTTCAAGCTAGCTTCAAATAATGCTTTTGATTGCAGAAAATTTAACAGTCTTTCTTGAATTTGTCGTGCATTAAGTTATTTTAAATTCTAAGCAATAGACATGTCATGGCTTTAATATTTGGATAGCTCCAACAGTGTTCTGTTGGATAGAAACAAGGTATTAATATACTTTAAAAGAACTTAAAACGAAACCCGCCAACTGTTCACCCATTTTATTTTATTTCTGAATATCTCATTAATTATTACCTTGTTCTTGCACGAATCCATGTGCTTTAACTGCCTCTTTTTCTATTCATGACAAGTGATGGTGGGAGGAAAAAGGGTTTAGATGATTACCTTTTCTTGATCATTAGATCCCCTGTCCCTGTAGTCCACCATAATCAGCAATACTGGAGATTATCTGAATAATTGAAATCAATCCACCCAGGAAAGTAGTAGCTCGTTGAAAAATGAAAAGGAAATCTTAATATATAAACAAAATGGAAATCTTAATAAAATTGAAACATTATCTCTAATAATGTAAAACAATTAAACAAGATATTTCAAATAATCATTTTATACTTATTAAATATTAATTGAAATGTAAACATTCGTTGATTGAGATTTAACAAAAAAATACATATTATGTAAATAAAGGATCACGCATATTAGCTTTTGGATGACAGTAGTCTCAAAGTGTACTTACTAATAGATATTTTATCTCAATTAATTTTTTTCATTAATTAATTATTAATATTTTTATCAATTTATTGACATGATAAAGATAAAAAATAATTTTATTATTTTTTATTAATTAAAAAAGCACCCCATCTACGGTGCTTTTTTTTGTGAGCTTTTTT
>NW_018397255.1:1754049-1779440 GCF_002168275.2 Theobroma umbraticum | reverse complement strand
AAAATACAATTATACTTTTTTAAATTGATATAAAAATATTTTATTTTTCTTATTAATGATATTCGTACTCTTTAGACCAAATATTTATTTTAAAAATTAATAAATTTTTATATAATTTGGATCAGAATTTTAAAAAATAAAAATATTTTACCTAAGTATTCATATATACCAAAACCCACGGGTGCATGAAAAGCCAGAATCATAGACCCAGTTTTGAGAGTTTAAAAATGAAAATCCTTATAATCCCACGAGGGAAGAGCAAAAGGGTGTGTAGTGTCACTGTCAGACAACCATCACTTTGCCCTGCCGACTTTATCCTCAGCAGCAGATAGCCGCCTAAGCACCCAGTTTCACAGCCCATAAGGACCCATGGCTCGCACCATGGGCCTGTCATCGGCTAACATTCTTTTGAGTCGGCTAACATCCTCTGCCAGTCTACTGCTATAACGTTAGCTTCACTCGTTGCGAAATCCACCATATTTGTTTTATAAAAAAGCCCACTCGCCACTGGTTTGGAGTTCAACGTTGAAAACAACATCCCAAAAACCACATGAAAAGGAACGAAACAAGAAGCAGGAAATGACCAAACCCCACCGCAGCCTCTTTCTCTCTCGCTCTCTGTCTATATATACAATCCCCATTTAGCTCTTCCACTCTCCTCCATATCTCGAATCTCCATACTACACTTTTCTCAGTTCATTCTCCTCACGAAGGAAAAAAGAAAATGGATTTCATGATTCCCAAAGCTCAGCCATATTCTTTCTCAGATGCTGGTAACAAGGTGATGAATGTGAATAACCCAGAAGAGAAAGAAACTGAAACAACCAACCCTGTCACCAGCCAGCTTCAGATAAAATCCTCAGCTCGGTCTTCCCCTGAAGCCCTGGACAAAGAAGTTGTCCTCAGGCGTATCCGTCATCATAAGTGCAAGAACAAAGTCAAAAGTGCTTTCCAGGCTTTTGTTGGCAGCTCAGCACAAGCTCAAGAAAAGTGGATGGAACTGGGTGATGCTTTCACCTGCCCCTGAAAGGAAAGCTAAAAGAAAACCCATAAATCCAAGAAATCTTAAAACCCTTGAATGACTATGAATTGTTAGTATGTATTTGACGATGAAGATTAAGAGTGCAAAACTCTCTTGTAGAACCGAGCTATGTTCCCAGAAACAATTGTTCAGGGTCTAATGAGGGCATGTGGTATTGTTTCTCCCTCTGATTCAGAAAGAACTACCACTGTGTATCAATTATTGCAATTGTGATTGATTGAATTTGAATCCGGAATTCTATTATCTGTCGTAGATTTCTGGTACAATAATTTTATTACTTTTCTTGTTCATGATTTTGACCTCACCTTGTACAGCTTAATTTTGTACAATCCAACAGGTCCATTGGCAGATATTATAAACCTTTTAGTAGATCAAAAGGAATCGAAATGATGCAAATTGCAAATTATTACAAACCTGTTTGCCTGCTGGATCAACTAGAGACAATCTAACCTCATCAGGGGCTGTTTTCCTATGGCTATATTCAGAAATGTTGATGGGATCAAAGAGTTTTCACCGGACTTTTCTATACTGCTTTTTCTACTCTTGAGGGATCTTTCTTTATTTTAACTTGCAGTCTCTTTCTTACCCTCCCAGTTATTAAAAAACAGAAAAGGTTTCCATTGAAAACGAAAAAACAAATCACAATTGTAACAAGGTAAACCTGATATCCAACGAATTTGGCATTTAACGTGTTTCTGATTATGACTGGGATGATTATTAAATCATAACATGTAGCAGAAACAGCTGCCGGCTGATTGTCCAATGACGCTGATGGGGCGGATTGCAATTTTGTAATAGTGAAATTGCTAATCCCATTAAGGTTTTTAAAATCCATTCCTTCAAGCTATAATTTAATACAACTATAAGAGAACGTTGAATGGCTCTTGATTTGTTCAGGATGATTTGACACTACTATAAAAGACCAAAGAGTTGTAACGTAAAGCCCACCAGTGAAAAGTACCACATTGCTGATATCCAAAAGTAGGCCACCAAAGGTGGCGTTTGTAATGGATCCATCACTTTGCTACTTTATCTCAAGATTCAAGTCATAGGTGGAGATGCCAGTGGACCTTCCACCAAGGAAATGCAGAGCCTTTTTGATATGATACTGTTCTCCCAGATGATAGACTAAACAATTGCAGACAAATTCAATAATTTTACAAAACACAAACTGTTAAGGACCTGCCAAAAAGTTTGTCATGCAACAGGCCAAATTAACAACCCAGAAGTTGGAAGTGGAAGATCAGGTACGAATAGGATTTCTTCTGGAAAAAACATCATGAAATTCATCAAGAGGAGGCTGTTGTATAGGAGGCAGCTCCTTCTTGTCTTGTTTCCTTCAGGCACTGATCAATAATCTTTTCGATTTCCCTCCCCCTTTAGAAAGTTTGAGAGTGATCTCAGGTTTAGAAGGACCCCAGGGAACTTTGTTACAATCTTTTACAGCTTTCACGTAACCCAGAAGTAGTGAGGACACAATTAAGGCGAAGTGCTTGGTTGGAATTGTGTAAAACTGAAGATGACCTTGGAACTTGCATTTTCCTTTTCTTCAAGAACTCCAAGGAATTCTGTAAGCATCGAGCAGGTGGTATGTCCTCCAAAACAACAGGTTCTAACCTGCAGATAACAATGCACAATTATAATTATTACGTTTCAAAAGTCTTCATACTTTTTCTGTTGAAGGAAAGATTTTTCTGTTGATCAGAAAAGTCCCTCACCCTGAGCTTTTCTTTTTTTTCTTTCTTGAAGTGTGCTTTACCTCAATCTTCTCATCCTCAGAGTCTGATAAAAAAACTTGTCTGCAGAAAGAACGTGTTTTCTTCCTTAGACCATTTACATCTAGAGGCCAAAACTACACAGACAGATAGAGAGAGAAAGAGACATCATACTTTTCACGAGATGCAAGCATTTCAACAATGTTAGCAGGAAGCATCCCCTTCTTGGCCTGAGACTCCTCATCCGTCCCAGTTTCTACATCTTCTTGGCCATTCTCAACCTTTTTTGCAGATTGACGCGGTGTTTTCTTCTGAGCCCAATGTCTGCGCCTTTCTTTTCCCTCACGAATAACCCTGTATAGAGGGGATCACATTAAGCTCCATTGAATAAAAACATGTTTGCGTTTAATTTATGTAAACTGGATGCAATCAAAAGGTCAACATGACAATTACAGAGCCAAGCAGCATAAATATTGAACTCAACCAAGCCTTAATCCCACTTTGGTGTATAGATATGTTCTTCTCTTTGGTCCAAAAAAGACCCTTTATCTCAAACTAGTTGTGAAATAATACTACCACCTTATATTCTTTCTCATGTGAAAATAGCAATGTCTTGCTGTTTCATTCAACTCTTTCCATTCACAAGATGATGGTAATACCACCTCTATAGACATCTCCAAAATATGCTAAAACAGTAATAGACAAGCCAAAAAACATAACAACTACACTACAACTGCACTTTCAAGATCATCCCATGAACCAGGGGAACCCTAGTAAAATCATAAATCACAGGTAACTCAGAATTGGCCTGCCTCAATTCCTATACTTCACCTTTACATCACTTGTCTTTAGTTTCAAAATAGAGCCGTCATTAAAACAATGTACTTAAGCATGACCACCTTACCATAAAACTGGCCAAGTATCAACCTTGCCATGTTCATTAAGCTCAATATCGACTTCAGAAACATAAACTAATCAAATCAATAAAACTCTTACTATCTTGCCTTTAACCAAGCATTTCCTTAAAAGGGGTACTAACGTATCATCATCTTAAACCCAAAATACACTAAAATCCTAAGTTGCTTGAACATACCCAGAGCTAGAAATTCTTCCCCTCTTTGCTTTAGCCAATCAATAAGGTAGGGGGTGGGAGAAACTCAATGGGCAACGGCAACTTGGTTTAATACAAAATAAAAGAAATCTTTTTTTCCCATAACAATCATCCCAAAAAGCCAAAAATTTTCAGGAAAAAAAAAGAGAATTGTAAATAATTAGCTAATTACCTGGCCTTATTTTCTTTCTGGATTTGTCTTATCTCTTCATCTTGCTTTAACCCCTGCAATTCAGAACAAATTCAAAACAAAAAAAAAATCAACTTTTTTGCAAATTTTCAATTATAAAACTAAAGAAAGGAAGAAGAAAAAAAAAGATATTGATGAAAACCTGCTCGTTTGTAAATTCTTCGGGTGCATCAGAGTCGTTATCTTCTTCTATTCCCGACATGTCGTTTGCAGTGCCTTGTGTTTTTGGTTCGGGAGCGTTGCCGCTGCCGTCTTCGTAGGGTTTAAGGTTAATGCCATTACAAACCAGAAAACCTGAAAGATGGCCCGAAAGCCCAAGTAGTCAGATGGTTGGACCGAAAGCCCAAGTATTAGTGGGCTTATTGCCATTGGGCTTTCTTTTCCTATTGTTCCACTTCTTCAGAAAGACTCGTTTTAGAAAAGTCAGTAATACTTTTATGGTTTCCACCATCGTTTTTTATTTATCGTTTTACCTTATAAGAAATGGCAGTGATATTAAATTATGATATAATTTTTTAATAAAATTTAAATAAATATTTACTTTTTATTTAATTATCAAATAAATCTTTATAATTAACTATTGATTAATTAAACTAAATAAATTTTTATAACTAATCATTAATTAATTGTTTTTATCAAATAGTACTTGTCATTTTTTCATACCCACGTGACATTTGTTTTGCCATTTTTTAATACCCATGTAACATTTGTTATAGGTCAATAATTAAACCTAACCATGTTATAGGTCAATAATTAAACCTAACCAAACTCTAAAAATAAAATTTAAGTAAATTTATAAAGTATAAGCTTACATTCTCAACTTAAAAGACATACTTAATAAGTGGTAGAAGGCCTGTGTTTATATATCTAAGACTCACCCTATTTCTTACTGATGTAAGATTCTTAACATTTTATCTCATTCAATTATACAGCATTCTCATTGTATTAACTCTTTACGTGTAGAGGAGAAGAACTTTTACACAAGTTAAAGTTTATCTCGACTCTTATGAGGGCCCCCACATCAATGAAAATAAGTTTGCTTTAATACCAAATGTCACATATTGAAACTTAAGTCCAACTTCTTGTAATCTTAAACTTTGTCTGCTCTGATATCAAATGTCACATGTTGAAATTTAAACTCAAACTTGTGCAACCTTAAACTTTGTCTGGTTAGATATCAAATGTCATATGCTAAAGTTTAAAGTTTAACCTCTTGTGAGCTTAAAATTAAAGTTTAAGTAAGTTTATAATTCATGTACACACGTTTTCAACCCAAAAGACATATTTTATAGGTAATGAAAAACTCATATTTATGTACTCATTCTTACTAATATAGAATTCATGACATTCTATCCCATCCAATTCTGCAATACCCCGCTCTTTATCTATAGAGGAAAAGGATTTTTATAACTCTGATACTTAATGTCACGTACTGGAATTTAAGGTCAACTTTGTACAATTTTAAATTCTGTCTACTCTAATACCAAATGTTACATGCTGGAATTAAATTCTAATATCTCGGTTATGTCACGTGCTGGAATTAAATTCCAATACTCCAGTTATTTACCTGTAAAAGAGGACTCTTATAGCTCTAATACCAAAAGTTATGTGCTAGAACATAAGTCCAACCTTGTGCAACTTTAAATTCTGTCTGCTCTAATACCAAATGTCACGTGCTAGAACTAAATTCTGAAAATAAAGTTTAAATGCCTATAAATCATGAGTCTACATTTATAATCTAAAAGACATGCTTAATAAATGATGAAAGACTTATGTTTATATACTCAAGACCTAATCTATTTTTCACTAATGTGAAATCCGTGACAACATTAACGTCAAAGGTGAAAATTACCATTTGATTATGTCAAAATGTCATGTCATCATCCACCATGATATGTGAGCACGTCATATTAGCATCTCATAATATAAAATAACAAGTAATATTTTGACTAATAGCATGTTTGGCCTAGCTTTTTTCTAGTTTAAAAGCTATTATGAAGTTCTTATGAAAAATAATAACTTTTAGAATTAAGCTGAAGTTGTTTGGTAAATTTTTTTTTATAAGTTCTTTTTTATAAGTTATAATTTTAGTTAAAATTATCGTAAAGAGTATTTTTTTTTAAAGAGTTATATTGTAATTATTTTTAACAGATGAGGATATTTTTGAAACAAAAATATTTTTTTTTTATATTTTAAAAACAAAAGAGAAGAAAAAGCTCCTCATAAGAGCTTTAAGCTCTTATTTTAAAAATTTTATTCTTTAAAAAACGTTATTTTTTTTAAGAGTTTTTCAAAATTTATGTTTAGCCTGGATTTTACTTTTAAGAGATAGATAAGCTGAAAAAAAGTCAAACCAAACAAGTACTAAAAGTAATTAATTAACTCTTAATTATAAAATGTTATTTGACTCAAAATAAAAGTATAAGAATTTAATTGAATCTAATAAAAAATATTTATATTTTTTAAAATAATTCAAAGTTTTTATAAGTATAATACCCTAATTTATTTGTTACTACCAAGTTTTAGGATGAGATGAGTTACTAACAAATCACATAAATACCAAGGCTTAACTCACATTTATTCTGTTTTCTCTTCTTTTATGTTTTCATTTTAAAATAATTTATTTCAGTAAATAAAGATGAGAAACGTAATCTCTCTTATATTCTTTCCTCTCACTTTTCTTTTTTACTAAGTAGTAATAAAAGTAAATTTCTTTCGACTTTGTCGTTGGCACCTTCCATCCTCTCACTTTTCCACCCTATCGAGCAAAAGCTTAAGCGTATGAAAACAGCTTGACGAAAAGTGTGCATAAGAAGTAAGAAGTCTTGGCACTAAGGTCATGAAAGGAGAAAATAAATCTTTCACATTTCTCTACATTCTTCCTTTCTTGTTCAAATTTCTTCTTTTTACAAGTATGTTTAGTAGAAAAAGATGGAAAAATAAAAAGAAGAAATTTTCTCTCTATCGATTGAGCTGAAAATTGAAAATTATATTAATTTATCGTTATACTTTTTATAAGTTAAAAATAAATATAAATTAAACAATACGATAGATAATCTTGTACATATGCAACATTGATAGGTCAAAAAGAAATCAAATTTGTAAAACAGAAAGTCTCTTTTAAAAATTGAATCTAGATAAAGAGAAACCAAGTAACCAATACTAAGCCTTAGGCATCATCACCTTCTTAAAATAAACTTACTAGGACCCATGAAATGTGACATCTTTCTACAAGTACAACTGGCGATGAGCCATATATCCCCTTGACTACTTTGATTCCAAGTAGCCCAATTTTCTTCTTCTCCCCTATCCCTTTTTTTCCGCACCACATCCAACGCTCTATGGTTTTCTTCCTCAAACCAGACGTTAGCACGACTGAGTCAATAAACCAAAAGATTAATTATATACACATCGTTTGTTAGACCGTACGTCGCACGTTATGGGGAAATATTTTCCCTGCGTCTGGCGGGAATTGCCATGCGAACCAAACAGAATACATTGTTCCAATTTGTGTGTGGGACTGATCTGATTATTCTCCTAGTTTTTCAGCTGGATGTTCACTACTTTCATCTATTAAAAACTTCCTCCATGCCCAATCAATCCGGCTTCCCCTTAGCTTGGGAGAGTTGATTTTTCCAAGCCTTTGACTGATCGGTTGTATTGAATTTTCCTAGTGCCAGGTTTCGCGGACATTCCCCTCATGGCCAGATTACTACTAACAGTCTTACACTGTTAAGAACCTGTGGAAAGAAAGTAGGGAAAGATCCAAAGGATTGGGACAGGACTCCAGTAGGCATGCTGGTCATAAAAGTTTGGTGAATTTCCACGCAACTTGTCCCCCAGCTACGTGCGCGAAGTTTAATTTTATAACCAATGTGAATAGCTCGAAGAATCTACTTTGCCTTTAAAAAAAAACACACTTTGGCTGTGGAAAATTTGACAAAAGTAGATAACCCAACACAAAGTCTTTCAATTTTATCTGAAAAGCCATCTAAATTATACGCCATGCATGACACCCGTCATGCAAGCTTTTCTCTTATGATGATATATTAATCACAGACCTGACAACAAAAAGAAAAAAAAATGGTTCAATTGCGACAGTGTCATTTTCAGGAGTTCGGGGTTTCCTCCCCACCCCTGCTCTTGCCCCACCAGTCAAAATTGGCTGCTCTTTTCTCCAGCTGCTTCAACGAAATTGAGGGGGAAATAACACCGGGTTTCAAGGCTTATCATCACCAACTTTTGTCATTACTGTTTCTGTTCCCAAACAAATATGGATACGAAACTCTGGTATATTTGCATTGACATGGTTAGAGGAAGGGAAAATCTTATTTATATTGAACCCCAAGCTCTGATATTAAAGAACAATAAACACTTATATAAGGAAGCATCATAAAGTTTATTTTAGATTGGTTTTTTTTTTATGAAAAATTTCAAGAAAAAAAATTATTTTTAAAAATAATAGATAATAGATTTGAAGAATCTGTATGTTAATAGAATCTTTAACTGATTATCTGCTCCAACAATATTTCAAATAATTAACAAATTTTAATTCAAATAAGCAAATAATCTTAAGAATGTATTTGCAGATAATGATTAGGAGCTTTTTTCACACCTTCAAATCAATAGCAATACTACTCTCCTCTAGGTAATAAATTGATTTCATATAATTACCTCGATCAACTTTCAACCCGTGATTGTTTTACTCTTCCTTTTACCTATAACTTTAGCCGCATTTCCTGCAAATCCTTGCATTCACTACTTAGAATGCGCAACTGAACACTCCAACTTCGGGTGTTATGATGCAGTTCAAATAATCAATCAAATTGATAAAGCTGATTGAGAAGAAGAATGTCATTGCCTTAATAATATATTCTAAAAAAAAATTAGAGTAATACCTTGAATAATTTATTCCGAAATCGATTAAGGAATATATATTTCGTATTTGGTGTCACATTTTTCTTTAATTTGAGCTAATTGGCTCGGGATTTTAATACTAATTCTTGGTAACATTTATTCAAGTAATGGCATACTTCCTCTCGATCAACTTAATCAATATGATTGATTAGTTGAACTACAACACAATACTTTGAAGTTGGAGTGTCAATGACGCATTCTAAGCAAACGAATACAAAGATTCACAGGAACTGCAACTAAATTATAGATAAAAGGAGGAGCAGAATAATCACGGCTTCATTTATACAAGTAGTATTGCTAGTGTTACGAAGGTGAAAAAGGCTGCCACATTTATAGTGTTAAAATTAATTTGAAATTAACTTAATCATTATCCACAAAGGTATTCTTAAGATTATTTACTGATTGGAATTAAAACTGTTAATTATTTGAAACATTGTTGGAGCAGATGATCAGTTAAAGATTCCATTAACATACAAATTCATCATATATATTATCCACTATTTTTAAAAATAAAATTATTTCTTGAAATTTTTCATAAAAAAGCTCAAATATAAAGTAAGTTTTATGATGCATCCTTACATATAGGTGTTTATAGTCCTTTAATATTAAAAAACTCATTATGAAATATTATCTTTAAACTTAATCAATTTTCTTTCTAATGTGCAACCTTACACTTAAATCTTAAACACCATTCTCCATGGCCATGGCCGTTTCATGTTTAGGTATTATCTTGAACATCCAAAACGAATCTATTTTCACTGATTAAATATTGAGATTACAATTTGAATATATCAGAATATTATTCATAATTAATTATACAAATGGTGAAATCATAATTATAATTATTATTATTATGGACATCCCCAAATAATTTGTGCTTGATGATCTTCAAGTCTTTTTGAACCCATTCACACTATCAAGTGCGAGACAAGTAGTAGTATCATTTTCTTTTGTAGAATAAGAGAAAAAAAGACATAAAGAAAGAAACTTATCTGTACAATTATTGTAATCGTATACAAGTTGCTGCTTGAGATATAACGACTTATCTTGACTTTTATATTTTTGGAAAATTAAAAAGGTGTTGGTATTATTTCTCAATTAATCTCTTAATTAATTTAATAATCAAAACAGTTAGTAAATATTCAAAACTCAAGTTCCATAAAATTCTAAATTTCAAACTCGAACTCCATTATGTCAGACTCCATTGTTATTAAATTTAGAACCAAATTCAATTTTGAATTCCTCATTATTATATTCATATTTTTGTTTACGAAATAGGTGTAGCTATTTTTTTTCAAAGAATATTATATGGGTATTTAAGGATTAAAATAATTTATTTAGTCTCTTAAACAAATAGTTGAACAATAGTATCAAAATACCCAAATCATAGTGAACAACAATAATCAAAGTAAATCAAGATAATTCATGAGTAACTTTGATCTATTCACATCGATTAATAACAGTATTTTAATATTTATACGAATTAATCATTTCGTATTTTTCTAGAATTTTAAATATTAAATAGTTTGAATTTGAAAATGATTGAAACCGTTGGGATTATATTTTCGATGCCGTGATTAGCCTGCTAATTAGCGGAGTCATCACACGGTTTCGACACTAATTATCTTTTGGGAAAAAAAATTTTAAATAAATAAAAGGAAAAACAAAGCCATATATTCTCATTATTCAATTTCCCTATGTTAAGGAAAGTCAACGACCTAAAAGTGCAGGACCGTATGGTCTACGATTTTGGCTGGACAGGCAATATTGTCCAATCCTTCAATGTCACCTTAGTCTACACGGCAATAAATAAGAAGAAGAAAGGCCAATGCGTGTTGTAAAGAGAAAGGGACTGCACTGTGGATCAGCAAATTGTCATTAATACCCTTTGACTATAATCCCTCGAATTCATATCAGGTTGTGTCAGCTCCCAATATAGATTTGAGCATTGTATTATTTAGTCCTTAAAAGGAAAAGAGAACAAATGGCTAACGCTACATTATTTTATTGCCCATTGCCCATCTCTCTTCTTTTGCGGTTTAATTTCATTTTACTTAAATGCCCTTTCCATTTACTTTCATATTTATCAATTTCTCCCATGTGATTTGGTTGACTTAATGGCATTATAAATTTATTTATTTTTTATGTTACTTACATTTTGATACTAGTAAAATAAAAAACACGACATCGGGTTGGCATTATTTTTTACACTTATTATGTTAACGTAAATAATAAAAATATTACGTGATCATATTATTATGTCACTTCAGCATCTAATATGATATATCAACATATTATTTGAGTACTGCATAACATAAAAAAGATAAAAATAGTATTTTGATTAATAATAGTTAAGTTGTTGTTAATTGTAAAAATTTATTTGATCTAAAATAAAAATATAAGAATTTGATTGAATGCAATAAAGGTTTATTTAAAAATTTTTTAAATAATTCAAGATTTTTAAAAAATATATAATTTTTTTAAAAAATACAATGACTCAAACCTAAGATTGTTAATTAAATTCATAAATGTATATTAAAGAGTTTAATTTATTTACCTTTTATTACATTATTATACCTTTAATAAATTTAATTACAAAAAACATATTTGATTGAGTAAACCATAAAGAGGAAAAAAATATCAAATCCCATAGTTTTACATTACACATAGCATATGCAAAAACCCAACAACCACATGGCTTACACTTCAATTTAGTGCTTTGTTTTCCTTATCTCATCTTACCATATATAAGAAAATGTCAACAAATCAAATGGCCCTCAATGTTTGATCACTTGGTCTTGTTGACTTTTAAACCTTTGATTATTTCTAAACTAGACAAATCCTCCTCTTTTCTCTGAAAGAATACTGCTGATTCCACTATTGGCGTATCATTGTTATGCAGCCTTTATCTACCCACCAAGCCAAAAGAACAGCAAGAAAGGGCAGAGTAAATATCTTAAAATATGCAATAATTAGTCAATAATATGCTAATCCTAAACCCAAAATTTAAAAGAAACAAATGGAATATTTGTGGGACCCCATCACCACCATAATCATATCTCTAATCAAACATTGGTCGATGATCAGATGCCGTCCATTCCCACCTTTTACGAACGCTCTCTCTCGCTCTTTTCTTTTCTTCCAAGTCAAATGCCCTTTTAATTGCGTGCTGACCACAACATTATTCCTGGGTCCATCTCCGTAAATTAATGCTCTTTCGGAGGACAATTCCGTCTAATCACTAACTCCATGTTCCCGAACTTAGAGGGTAGACCGGTCATTTCATTAATAAAATACTAAAATTCCACTTGCCATGGAGTTTAACGACCCTGTATACAAACTATCTCTCATTTCTCATTACCTCTTCTCCAGAGCCTCAGTTTTTGTTTTTTTTGGTTTCCTGCCTTTTTTTTTTTTCATTTTTTTGTTTGATTTGAAAGAAAAACCAAGCCCAAATCAAGGAACTTCAAAAGAAATCGTTAGCAGTTTTTGATTTGAAGTTCAGTGCTTTAGAAAGAGCAGAGTCAATTGCAGCCATTGAAGAAGAACTGGAAAAGATCAGAGGTAAGCTCATAAATATTCCCAACTAAACCAACCCATTCATTCAAATTTTCCTTTTTTATCAACACACGAAGAAAAATTTTGAATTTCCCGAATTTACCATGCACTGACCTTTCTTTGTATTAGCATTTATTGGGATTAGATGGCCTCCCCAACGGCATCAATTGCCCTGCTTTAACTCCCCTCAATTACTGCCCCTCTTCCCAAATTTCCTCTCCTTTCAATACTATAACCCTTCAAGAACCGAGTATTACTTTCCTCTGTTCTCTCCTAATCAAGCTCCGTTTTTTATGTTCTTTTCAGGAAGCTGATGTTTGCTCTGTTTTCTTCTTGGAGAATCCAAAATGATATTGTGCCAAGCAAAGCTATCCTTCTCAACAACAATAGCAATTCTTTTGGTCATCTCCCAAGCAAAATCAGTTAACTCAGAGAAGAACCGATGCAAAGGCTCCTGCATAAAAGGCAATTTCTCAACAACCTTACCGTTTCCATTCGGGTTCTCGCCGGGTTGCCCCATCCAACTCAACTGCAGCGCAGACGGGGTCTGGATTGGAAAATTCCTTGTCCTGAATGTGACTTCTACGGATATCATCATCAAACTTCCCGTCGAATGCGAACGACCGCTGGCCTTACTCAGCTCTGTTCAGTAAAACTACGCGCTCTCTGCCGCAAATAATCTTCTGCTCCAAAACTGTACGAAGCGGTTACCAGCTCCTTGTGAAATAAGGCCGAAGTTTTTAGAAAGATCATTTAAACCTAACTCTTGCATTGATGAGAGTGATAATATCACTTGTTTTGCTGGCGGCGATGGTGAGCAGGTGTTGAATTTCGAGGAAGTTAGTAATACGCAGTGCCGTTTCTTGTTCTCGTCGACTTCGATCGTGGTTGACTCGGCTAGGAACTCAGTGGTTTCTTTGGAGTTTGAACGAGTTAAATTGGCATGGTGGGTTGAAGGGGAGTGTAACTGTGATGGAAACGCTAGTTGTACAAATGTTAAGAAAGGTAACAGAACGTTGGGGTTCACATGCCTTTGCCATAATGGGTTTGAAGGTGTTGGGTTCAAAGAAGGCGGTGGTTGCCGGAGAGGTGAGTCAATTCTTTCGGATTAATAATTTTGTTTGTTTCTTTGTTTTGTGTATCATTTTTAGGTTTAGGCTTGGCCTTTGGTCTTTTTGGTGGATGGTATGGGTGACCTTTGACATGGGGAAGTGGGAATATAGACGTTTGTGGGGTGTTTTTTTCCCTTTTTCCAATGAAAGGGTGACGCCTCATTTTTATGACTGGTTTTAATTATTTGCTTTTTTGTTTGTTTGACTCTAAATTTAGATTATGGGATTATTGACTAGTATTTAGAAATGGTAGTTTCAACAGTTCAATCTGCAATGAAGCTAGAAGATTTTAGTACTATCTGAATCAACATGGAGAGTTTCTACATGTCAGTTGCATATTCAAACTGGGGAAGGGATTTCGTTGTGAAGTTATAGAGTTTGTGCGTTCCTTATTTTGTGGTTGAATTCCATCAAAAGTAGGAGTTTCTTCTGGTCAAAGTTACAAATTCTATGATTTGTAGTTAATGAACAATGTTTGCCATGAATCTAGCCTCAGTAGCAGGTAAACTTGTTCGTTCTGTTTTAAAAGTTAAGCACATCTGATCTTTTTAGGTTTTGACTTAGGCAGTGCAGTTTCAACAATGTATGTATCTGGCAATGCAAAGTTTCGTTCTTGGTTGACAAACTTTAAACATTCATTTCTGAGTTCTATACTCTAGAAACACCGTGACAGATTCTCTACCATTTACAAATTTCAACAGAACTGGTTAACATTAGCAGCTTGAGTCATCTACCGGAACTGATTGTTCACCTTCATGCTTGTTTTTTTGTTAATTTTCCTCATAATCCGCCCTTTTTAAAGAAGCATGAATGAAGTTTGAATGGTTTATGTCAACAAAGAAATGCATTGTTGACCTGGCAAAACAAATGGAGTTACGTCTTTGTCTGATACCTGACTTTTCTCACCTGTGGAAAGTTAAGGCATTGCATAAAAGTGGAATGCACTAAAAATGTTGTAATGTTGGGATGTTATATCCATACCTTGGAAAATCTAGAGATAAGTGGTTTAGGAACGTGGCTGGAATTAATCATCTCCGTGCTGATTCTGATAGGAACAGTTTATGCTAGCATGTGAAATATGTCTTAAATGCATTGTCTTTTCTTGTGATGATATTGAATATATCATGTAGATTGTGTAGTAATTGAATAAATTCACTAATTCCTCTTTTCCCCTACTTTTCTGAATGCTGCATTTATCAGTTCCTCACTGCAATCCTTCAAAATACATATCTGGAAAATGCGGGGGAACTACAAGAGTTGGTGTCTTGGTTGGAGGTAATCAGACTACAAAATACAATACTTGTATTAGAGTATTCTCTTCATCAAGACAGGGTTCATAATTCTTCTTATAGCACTCTGTATTGTCTCCTTCACATAACTGATGAACCATGTTGTGTTCTTAGGGCTTATTGCTGGAGCTTTGTTAATGGGTGGTGTGGCTCTTTTATGTTGCTATGTGCGACAGCGTAGTTCTAGTTCCTTCAACAAACAGATGAGTGCAAAGCGCCTTCTATGTGAAGCTGCGGGCAACTCAAGTGTTCCTTTTTATGCCTATAAAGAAATTGAAAGAGCTACTAATAGCTTCTCTGATAAACAAAGGCTGGGGACTGGAGCCTATGGTACAGTTTATGCAGGAAAACTCCACAATGATGATTGGGTTGCCATAAAAAGATTCAGATATAGAGACCCTGACAGTATTGACCAAGTAATGAATGAGATTAAGCTCCTTTCCTCTGTCAGTCACCCGAATCTTGTCCGCCTCTTAGGCTGCTGCATAGAGGAGGGTGAGCCCATCCTGGTCTATGAATTTATGCCTAATGGAACTTTATCCCAGCATCTACAAAGAGAGAGGGGTGAAGGACTTCCATGGACAGTAAGGCTCACAATCGCTGCTGAAACTGCCAAGGCTATTGCCTATCTTCACTCAGTGAATCCACCTATTTTTCATCGAGATATAAAGTCTAGCAATATACTCTTGGATTTCAGCTATAGATCCAAGGTAGCTGATTTTGGTCTTTCCAGGCTTGGGATGTCTGAATCATCCCACATCTCAACTGCTCCTCAAGGAACACCAGGCTATCTTGATCCTCAATACCATCAGTACTTCCATCTGTCAGATAAAAGTGATGTCTACAGTTTCGGGGTCGTTCTTGTGGAGATAATAACTGCATTGAAAGTGGTTGACTTCTCACGTCCTCATAGTGAGGTAAACCTGGCTGCACTTGCTAATGATAGGATAGGACGAGGCTGCGTCGATGAGATACTCGATCCATACCTTGAACCACACAGGGATGCTTGGACGCTTTCATCAATTCATAATGTGGCCGAGCTAGCATTTAGATGCCTTGCTTTCCATCGGGACATGAGGCCTACCATGACCGAGGTTGCGGAAGAGCTAGAACACATCCGGCTCAGCGCTTGGGTACCCGGCATGTGCATCGAATCACCAACGGCTTCCTCTTGTCCGTCCTCCGAGGATGAAAATGAGAGATCCCTAAGTACCAAGACAAACAAGAAGTCAGTGGTGGGAAGCCGGAGATTGATTGTGAAGCAAAGGGGAGGAGATTGTCTGGTTTCCTTAGATGAAGTCAAAAGCAGCTCCCCTGTTTCAGTCCAAGATCATTGGTTAAGTGAACAAAGCTCACCTTCAACAAACAGCTTGTTGGGCAATGCATCCCAGCGAGAATGAGATCTCACAGCATCCCTTTCCCTTTTGCTTACTTGCCTCTTGACAAGTGTTTAATTAATAGCAATTAGTAAAGCCATTACTTCTTACTTTATACATCAATTCTGAAGTTCAAAAGTGTTTAAAATCGAATTATCTGAATTTAGGTTCTTAGTTGAATTTTTAATGTTATTCTAATTAAATTTGAAAACGAAAATAAAAACTAACTTTGATTAATTCGGGTTAATTGGATTATGGGATTTTTAATTTGTATTTGAAAATAGTTTTAAAATAATATTATAATTAAAACAAGAATAAAATAGTGGTAACAACTTTAATTAACAACATAAATGACCAAATTTAAGATACAAAAGGACAATCAAGATTTTTGGGCCTCGGGCCCTAAAATTCCATTCACAATAGAAGTAGCCACCACAACGCCGAGAAACTCGGCTCCCGCCACGGCACCCGCCTGAGCCAACGCGCCAAAACTAACGGCACTCTCGATCTCCTTTTCTGCTGTTTCGATCTTCTTCTCCGCGGTCTTCAATCCTTTCTCCACCGTAATGATTCCTTTCTCCGCCGTCTCCAGCCCTTTCTCCGCCGTCTCGAACCCTTCCTTCACTATCTGCACCGCTTCCTCCTCCGCGCTCTTCAACTTCTTCCTTAAACCGAATAACGGAATATCCTCCGCATTCGACGCCGGGTCTCTAACCGTCAATGCCGTCGTTGCCGTCAGAAAGAACAGAAGCTGTCTCCGATTCGGGAGAGAAACCGTCAGCGCAGGTTTACTAAACTGCGGCTTGACGTACCGTCCAGGGTGCGCATTGTGCGCACAGCGGACTGAGAGGGATTGGAGTACAGGTGGCGAAATTGTGGAAGCCATATTCCTTTGCTCGCTTCACAGCCTGATGTTTCGAAATCATGATCCTGTGACCCTGATATATTAAACAGATAGTTTTCTCCTCTCCTAAATACGAAAATACCCTTCATAGCTTTATCTCCTCGAAAGACCCTCGTTTCCATTTCTGTCTTTTCCGCTTTAAAATCTAAAAAAATTTATGTTATTTTCCGCCAGAAAGGGTTTTTGAAGGGAAGCCCAAGGAGAAACCCCCAAAACCCCCTTGTCCATTTTCCTTTCTTTTATTTTGCATTTTGGGTCAAGAATTGAAGCAAAATAGTGATGGCTGAAGAAGAAGTTACGGCGCCGGCGGCATCAGAGGCGTCGGTGACAATGACGGAGCAAACTCCAGACCTGAAAATTGGGGAAACCCTAGAAACGCAAGGTTCAATCGAAGCCACAATTGAGTCTGCGGTTCAAGGAGGCACCGAGTCGACATGCAACAATAACGATAATGCTGAAATTCTTGGACTTGCGTCGGATGTTGATCGAGAGAAGACGCTGGAGTTAGCAGATGAGTTGGCGGAGAAAGGATCTAAGGCTTTTAAAGAAAACGATTTCGCCGAAGCTGCTGATTGCTTTAGCCGCGCCCTTGAAATCAGGTTAACCCTCGGGCTCCATCTCACCGTTCGTTTTCCTTTTTGAAGTATTTTCCATTTTTTTTTCTGTATGAGGAAATGGAAATGAATTCTCACAATTAATTTTGTGTTGGATGAACGACTTTTGAGGAAGTAAACCAAATGGAGGTTTAGAGATTTTCCATTCGTAGCTTCATTTGCTTTTCAAGTTTCGGGATTGTGTCTGTATTCTTAAACTTCTTGTTTATGTCACGCTAGGGTTGCCCTTCATGGTGAACTTGCCGTTGAATGTCTGAAGGCTTACTATCTGTATGGACGTGCACTGCTGTACAAGGCTCAAGAGGAGACTGATCCCTTGGTTTCTGTGCCAAAGAAGGAGGGTGAGACTCAGCAAGGCTCGAACAAAGAAGAGTCTGTTAAAAGTGCTGTAAATGGTGAATCTTCAGTTGCTTCCGTATCAAGTGATGCCAAACAGGACGAGAGTTCAACTCAGCAGGAGGGAGCTACCGAAGATGGTTAGTATATTTTTGAATTTGTCTCTGTTTACTTATTATAGAGTTTATACATCTTGGTTACTTGTTCATAAAGCGTTATTTTAATTCTCATTCGAATTGAGCTTAGATACCTAAATTTAGTTTGAATATTTTTGGATGTCGTGATATTAGTGCTTTTGCTTACAGATGGTACTGAAGCCATCTTATACTCCTCTGAACTTTTCATTCGCATTATCGTCAATTGTAGAGAGTAGCTGCTGTACCACCAATGTTATAATCGTCATTGGATATGCTGCCCATAGACTAAAATGTTAACTGCTCTTTACGCTTAATTAATTTATTCCATTATGTGTTTCAGGTGGAAGAGATGAGGAAGAGGAAGATGAGGATAGCGACACTGATGATGTGGCTGGAGCAGATGAGGATGATTCTGACCTGGATTTGGCATGGAAAATGCTAGATGTTGCCAGGGCAATTGCTGAAAAACAACAGTTGGGTGACACCATGGAGAAAGTGGATATTTTATCAGCATTGGCTGAGGTTGCCTTGGAACGAGGTCGATCTTGCTCCTTATTGTTAGTTAAGATTTCTTAGTATTTCTGTTATGAATGTGCTTTTTTGGGGTGGTTGGGGGAGGGAAGAACCGCCTTCACTAATTTTTACAGTAGCTTTTCTTGAAGCATCCTAAAACATCAATTTGTTTCTTTTCTGCTTCTTTAGAGGACATTGAATCTTCACTCAGTGACTACCAGAAAGCCCTTTCCATTTTGCAACAGCTGGTTGAACCAGATCACCGCCAAATTGCTGAACTGTATCCTTGATAAGGTTGAAGTGTCTTTATTATTAAGATTATTACTCTCTATGTAGATAATAAATCCCAGGTTCAATTAAATAGTGTTGCATGTTGGTCGATGAATGCATACTAGTCAAAAATGAAATATGGATCCCCTTGATTCCACCCTTCAATTTCAATCAGATTCTATATTTGCAACTTAACCATATAATTCAGAAATTTTCGAATATGTATGTGTTTGGAAATTGGCTCAAAGCCCCAAGAAGCAATTCCGTACTGTCAGAAGGCCATCTCAGTTTGCAGGTCTCGGCTGGAGCGTCTAACAAATGAAGTAAAGAGTTCTGCAGGATCAGCATCGTCTTCAGCTGCCTCTGAATTAGATGATGGTGTAGAACAGTCCTCCAATGGCTCTCAGACTGTTAAATCTATTGCAGATAAAGAAGCAGAAATTGCAACACTTGCTGGACTTGCTGAAGACCTGGAAAAGAAGGCAAGTGCAATTCGATTATCTATGTGAACTGACACCTTATTGTATAACTTGCTTAATTATTTGGTGCATTTCTGCATTTGCAGCTTGAAGATCTGCAGCAGCTGGCCTCCAACCCGAAGTCAATTATTGCTGAACTCCTGGGAATGGTATCTGCCAGGGGAAGGGATGGTGAGAAGAGTGCTGCACCCACCACAGTGAGCTCTTCACGGATTGCTACTGCTAACAGCAATGGAAATTTTGATTCTCCAACTGTATCCACTGCTCACTCAAATGGGACTGCAGGGGTCACGCACCTTGGAGTTATAGGAAGAGGAGTGAAGCGAGTTTTGATGAGTACAGGCTCGGTAGAATCAAGCTCAGCAAAGAAACCTGCAATCGAGCCATCATCTGACAATGGAGATGGCAGCAGTGCCTCCTGATGTTTGTGGTCCTAGATTTTGGCAATGCATGCTTAGTAATTCCTAATACTAATTAGTAGTCATTGGTTTATGCTATGCTGTTGAACCGTACCAGATTAATGCTTGATGTTATGAATTCTTGCCAAGCTGCTAAACTAGTTCTGCTTATAACTGCCATCTGTAATAGTAAGCTAAGGTTTATGTACCAGTTTCCTGTTCTCATAACTGATGTATTCTGCTGTCATATGCTTCTGAAGAACAACACCTGCTATTGGTGAAAATTTTCTCGGTGCCAAGCATTTCCATTCATTAAAATATCCCTTGTTAGCAATTAGAATAAAGGACCCAATTTTAACATGTATCAATCCTGGAGCCACTATTTTCACCAAACTCTTTTGTAGATCAGTTTTCTGCAGTTTGTAATGGGGATCTCTTCTTGAAATTCAGATTTTTATTTTTTTTAATAATTGGGAGATGGAGAATTCGAATCTTGTTTTTTAGATGGAGAGAGAATATATAAATAATGAATTAAATGTTCGGGTGTAATTTAGATTTATATTTAATATAATTATTTTCTGATTCAGTCATGGAAACCTAGTGCCGCAATGCTGTTGTTCTCTGGATCGTATCAAATCATAGAGATAAATACTTAGAATTTATGGGACATTCATGGAGAAGTTAAGCCGCCTTGACTTGAAAAACAAAAAATATTAATCTCTGTTTTAATGGCTAACTAATTTCGTACATATTTGTTATCGAGATAGTAAGGACAAAAAGTACACAAGGCACGATAATGTAATGCTGCTCCGAATCAGGATTGATCTACAAATCATTCCCAAAACCAAATATATTGTCTTATTTGTTGTGAATAATGGTGTGCAATGTCTTTCTGCTATAATTAAACTTGTGGCTACAATTAAGTGTCACGACTATTTCCCATGATCCATCTGTAAAATTAATATGTATTTGTTTCCATTATACTTTCTCTTTGTTTTCCTTGGCGGCCTGTTTACATTTGATTTGATAACCCAAGAAAAAGAGCAACGTTTAATATTCCCCTCTGGCATGGGCAACTTTGCTGCCAGGATGCCAATAAAAGTAAACCAGCCACAATTCGGCAGTCTTGTAATAATGCAGCCAATAGAAAAAGGGGGAGAGGATGAGTCAGGATCGACGAGAGTTTTACTAAGCAAAAGCGATACGTTCAACATTAAAGCTGCTATTTAGATAATTAAGCAACAATGTTATGAAAACGGGGTCGATTGCATCAAAGCAATAGTTTTCACTATAAAAACTAGAAAAGGATAAAGAGATGGGAGGCAACATCAATACCACATTTGTAAATCTTCATATAAAAGAATTCCTCAAAAAAAAAAAAAACAAAAGCAAAGAATGTGTTACAGGGTGGATTGCAAGCAATGTGGGAAATACTCCTGGGGTGGTTGTGGCAAGCACCTAGCCACCCTCTACGCCAGCATAGATGAGGGAAAACGCTGCATGTGCCACCCATGGCCTGGCGTTGTCATTCCATCGGCAAACAATGTAGCAGCAAACAGCAATCAACCACCCGCAACCGGAACTCCACCTTCGGGTATATTAGCTTTGGGTTTGCTTTTCGCTCGTAGGTTATGAGGTTGTACTACTTCCATCACCTAATTATGCACACAACAACTTGTTGGGGAAATGGGTACACTGTCATTTATTCAGTGCATGGCATTTAAAGGTTAGCTGTTCAAACAAGCAAAAAGACTAAAGTGGTAAAAAGAGTGGTTGAAAAATTGCACCTGGAAAAGATGCAAAGCAGAGGACAACAAACCAACAAAGCCTAGCTCAATCTTGTCGACTAATGAGTGGCATCATATTCTAGTTAGATATTAATCTCTTTGAATAATTACTTGAGTTTTCTTTTGCAGGCAACCAGCAATCTTCATATAGTCTTCGATGCCTGTCAGGGGGTGCTGCCTTAAAGAGTACTGATAGAGCAATATGAATAAATAAAGCAAAGAGAGAAAGGGAGAGTTAACGTTTAATTTTTAGAGTGATTTATGTTATAAATAATGTAATCTGGTTAATGTCTCATTGACCATTCTGTCTTTCCAGGGTGTATGGATTAATGAATTAAAAATCAAAGTGCTACTATCTTGTGCAGGGTGCCAGAAAATATTTACCCCCTTAAACCCACCACCCCACTAGTCTCCATGGGGTTTGTTTTTCTTTTGGATGGTTCTGTCATGGTTTTGTACTTCTCTCTTGTTTTCTAAACCCCAGTCTGTTAAATTTTCTGACCAGTTCCAACTTCCAAGCAGCAGCACTAGCATGGAGAGAGAGAGAGAGAGAAAGAGAAGAGGAGAGGGAGGGAAAGGAACTTGAGAGAGATTTGAAACTCTTAGAGATTATATGATGATTAAGGCCGGCATTGGATTTCTCTGTAGTGGGGGCATCTGTCCCTCAAATAAACAAATGTGACCACAATCTAAATATTTGATTTCATAAAACCAAAAGCAAAAGCAAAGCAAAAGTTCAAACGTCTGACCTTGTAAATTTTTTTTGCGCTTTTATAGTTCGGCTTTTTATTGTCTTTGGTTCAGAGAGCCAGTCTCATATATACCCACAATGAGGTGTGCCCAATGAGCTCTACCCCAATCCTCCTTTGTGATTTTGTCTATGATTACTCACTAAACAACGTGGAATGCAGAAAATAAAAGTGCTCCATCAGTCTGCTTCTTCAATGATTTCTGCATCTTCCAATACTCATTCAAAGGCAATTATTATCAGAAGATTCAGCTTTGAACAGCCAGGGTTCATATTTCCTTTTCTACAGCCATTGTTTTTGACATCATCATCACCACCACCACTATCACTGACTTTAGCCTAATTGTTTGATCATTGTATTATTAGTTTAATTTAATGAATAAGACTCAATTTTTATACCATCATCATTGAAACAATCAAGAACAGCAACACCCTTCAAAAGAAGAATCAAGTGAGTCATAATCCATCTCTAATCCAAATCCCTTCCCGTCCCTTGTCTCTCTATCTCCCATCTTTCCCATTGTTGATGAACATTGTTTACAACATAATCAATGGGAAATTTTGTACTATCTCATAGGCAGCATAGCTGTCAATTTTCATGGGTAGTGATTAACAAAGCAACATTCTTTTGTGGTTACCTCATTAATGTAGTCATAAATACTAGCAAGGAAGGGGAGTACTAGGGTAGATGTGTTGCTATAAATGAAGCCAGCTCCATACTTTTCTTTTCAGACATGAATTTTCAAAAAGAATTCAAACTGGGAAAACAAAGAAGGAAAAAAAAAATTGGGTTTGAAGCTTCAAATCAAAACCAATAACTAAAACCAACATTTCAAACTGTGGGCATCTCTTTATGTGGTCATGAGCTAATGTGGCCAATGGTGTCATTTATTTCCACGTGACTTATTTAATAACAGCTCATCTCATTCTGTAGAATTGGACATCCAAGAAATTTCAATTGCTTTCTTCACCACCCCACCCCCCTCCCAATGAAAATTTGAGAAGGAATATCAATTTCCTTTTCAATTGTGTAAGCCTATGGACAAGCCAAGGTGTTGTCCTCATGCTTATGGGATTTTGATTCTGTGTTAATCTTGTACCAAATTGATTAAGATATTCTAGCCTCCACATAAGAAAAAGCAATTAAAATCCAATAACAACTTAATCAAACTTATGTCATCTTATTGTCTCTTAGCCATGGTGCTATAGAAAAGCAGGATTTAGTGTGTAATAATTGTTTTTACACAATTTTTTTTTGAGACCATTTTGACACAATTTTAATTACTGCTTTCTTCCAAAAGCTAACCTTTCTCAGTCCCATTTTTTCCCTACTCTTTGACGTTTTAGAGAGAGAGTTGGAGTGGTTGAGACTTGAGATTGATTCTGACGTGATTCAAAGGAAGGGAAGGGGAAAAAAAAAGTAAAAAAGAAGCAAAGTTTTTTGGGTGAAAAATTCAGATAGTATAAAATTTTGTTCCTCCTTTTTTGAAATTTGTTCAAGCTTCGTTTGTCCCGGTTTGAGTTTTTTAGGATTCCAATCCACTCTTTCCACCTTTTTATATTGCCAACTGTTTCTTTGCTTTTTCTTCCCACACACAACCAGACCCCCATCAACACAAAACCCACGAACAGTTCTCATCATTCCTCTCTTCTGTAAGCTTAAAACTTGAAAGAACAAGAACCCTGAATGGATCTGCTTTAGTTTTTCCTCCTTTGGTTCACAACAGTTTCTCAAAAAACCCAAGAGTTTCAGACTTCAACAAAGAAAATATGGCAGCTGACAAACCTAGCTCTAAAGCCCAAGCATGGTTAGACCTCTTCATTTCTCATCCCTCAAAAGGGTTACAGAAAAAAGAGAGGAAAGTTTAACATTTTTCCTTCTTGTTTTTAATTTACAGGTTTTGTGCCACTGGATTACCAAGTGACATTATGATTGAAGTTGATGACATGACTTTTCATCTCCATAAGGTTAGCTAAGCTTTAAATTCCAACTTCCATGGCTTTTCTACTGACCAAACATTTGTTCGTTTTAATTGATGGTTTTTTAACGGTTTCGGTTTCAGTTCCCTTTGATGTCCAAAAGCCGAAAGCTTGATCAGTTAATAGCGGAGCAAGGTCGGAAATCATCCACTACAACAGTTACCAAACAAAGGCAACGTGAAACCAAAACCGAAATCGAAGAAGAAGATGAAGAAGAGTATCAAGAAAAACAGGAAAATGAAGAAGAAGAAGATCAATACCAGATATCTCTCCCGGATTTCCCTGGTGGTTCGGAAACTTTTGAAGGCGCCGCCAAATTCTGTTACGGCGTTAAAATCGATCTCTCCTCCTCCACTGTCGTTCCTCTCCGTTGCGCCGCCGAGTTTCTTGAAATGACGGAAGAGTACTCCGAAGATAACCTTATTTCAAAAACCGAACGGTTCCTTTCTCAATCCGTCTTTAAAAGCCTTAAGGAATCGGTCAAAGCGTTAAAATCATGCGAATCCGTGCTGTCTTTAGCGGAATCTTTAGGCATTGTTCAGAGATTGATTGAGTCAATCGCTACGAGAGCTTCTTCTACAGATCCGACTCTGTTTGGCTGGCCGGTGAATGACGGGATTGTGGAAGCTAAAGGCGCTTCCAGTCAAGCTTTATGGAACGGAATTGAAACTGGTTTGAGAAGAAAAAGTCTAGCTCGAACGAACAATGTAGAGTCCTGGTTTGAAGATCTGGCATTGCTGAGTTTGCCGCTGTTTAAACGCTTGATTTTAACGTTGAAAACGCGAGATCTGAGTCCAGAGATCATCGAAAGCTGCCTTATGTGTTACGCTAAGAAGTACATTCCTGGAACGTCACGGTCAAATCGGAAACCATCGACGTCGTCGTCGGCCTCTGGTGTTTCAGAGGGTGAACAGC
>NW_018397255.1:1749779-1753949 GCF_002168275.2 Theobroma umbraticum | reverse complement strand
TCTGGGGAGGAAGAAAAGTGAGAAATGGGGAGAATGGACTATTTGGCTATGAAAACAGATCCTGTAGCAGAAGATTTGATCAGTTCTGATATGAATGAGCTGAAGCTGGCTGCAAAGAAGTTGATCAATGATGCAACTAAGCTTGGAGGTCTTGGTTTTGGAACTTCTTTTCTCAAATGGGTTGCCTCATTTGCTGCTATGTAAGTTTCCCGTCTTTGACCTTTACATAACACTGGGTTCTTTAAATTTCCTAAAGATTTGATAGTGGTTTGGATTTGTTTGGTGTATTAAAATATGGTTATCCTTGTTGGGTGGAGTGGAGTTCTATGTGGAAAGTGCTTATTAGTTGTGCATTTTTTATTATCTTACTGGGTTTTCCTTCATGTTTATTAGGGTCGCCTTGTCATACTTGTCTTTTTCATTTATTCATTTATTTTGTTAAAAGTCTTTTTCCATTGTGGGAAGGGAATTTGAGTTCAGGAAGCTAGGTGCTTATGTATTTAATAACCATTGTGTTACTAGCTACGAATAAGGAAAATAAAAAAGAATCAAAGACCTTTGCCGAAAATGGTGCTTTGAACTGATAAATTTATCAGTTTGACTGAAAGGATCAAGTTCAACTAACTATTGCCTCAGCTAGCAACCACGAAAAGCTTTTAAATGGAATAAGGATGTGACCAGCATGCTTGTGTTCTGCTGTTGCTATGTGGCCTGAAGCATATTAGTACTCTCATCTTTCGCTAGAATATCAATGAAGTGGAAGTTGGAACTAATTTGATGACAAATTCTTTACGGATACAGAATGTTATATAACATAAAGGCAACGATTTGATGACTTTGTTTGTCTGAAAATTGTGGGACGTGGTTCAGATTGGCAATATATCTGAGCCATTAACCCCTGCTTGTTGACATTGGCTTATCCAAAGCAGCTAAGCACAGCTCAGTGCCTCAGGAAGATGACAATCCCAATTTATCTGCCGTTTGGTGAAGGTTTTGTAATGTGTATAAGAAGTTCTACTGTGTTGTCAGAGTTGCAGAATGGATGGACTGTGATACTTGTGAAACTTAGGAAAAGAAAACCTTTTCTGCTTCATTTTTACTTCTTTATTGGATGTTAAGATGGGAAAGAAAGAAGAAAGGTGGGGATTGCGATCAACAGTCATGAAATTTTAGATCCTGTAATTTCTTTTATCTTGTCTTTGATCTAACTAGTAGACTCTGACCTGTGCTATAAATGACTGGACTTTCTCTCACAGTTGGAATAAATGTGATTCATTTCTCACCTTGTTGTTGAATCGCCATTTTCGTTATTCGAGATTAAACTTCATAAACTACCATATTGTATATAACAAGCTGGAAATTTGCAATTAATACTTCTTCTTTATGTTCCCTGCAGTTATTTGTTAATCCTAGACCGAACAAACTGGAGAACAAACATGTTGACTTCACTTCTGATACCTTACATCTTCTTTAGTCTTCCTTCGGTGCTTTTCAACTTTCTAAGGTGATAATCTTTTCTACTGCTTTCTTCCGACTATTCTTTCTTCTTCCGCTCAAGTAGATTTCCTGAAAGTTATTTAAACACATTCAGGGGAGAGGTTGGAAAATGGATCGCATTCATTGCAGTTGTTCTAAGGCTGTTCTTCCCCCGACACTTTCCAGGTCTATGCTCAATACTATTTAGGCATCAATGCTTACCTTGCTCTGTTGTTCTTCTATCTAACTGTGGCAACTGATATGTTATGTTGTAGAAACAAGCAAAATTATTCCACATCTTTCTCTCTATCATGCATATATTGACAATAACAAACACAAATATATCTCATGTGGAATCAAAACTCTGGCCTTTGACAATGGTACATGTTCTGGCTTTTTAACCGGTATTAATAAATAGCATGCTCATTATTGATTTCGTACTTATTAGATGGTATTTCTATTCATGTAGATTTGCAAAAAAGTCCCTACTGCATGTATCTTTCTTGTTAATTCTCTTCATCACTGTCTTTTCGATATAGTAAATGGAGTTTTTGTCTTGTTTGTTTCATTGATTATTCATCTATGCGCCTTCCTGGACGCAATGAAATTTGGTGAGTAGTCCCTTGATAATTTGGCATCTTCACACCTGCATCATGTTCTTAACATCGTCAAGATTTGATGTACTTCGTTCATATGTATAACAAGCGAAACAAGTCTATCTGCATTGCTCTAATTTGTAGAGTACACGTTCATTGATTAGAACTCATACACTTGCAATCTGTAACTTCATTCTATTGACACATGGCCCGACTCAGAACAAGTGCCTTCGACATTTCCTTTTAGCAGAATAGTTTGTGTAGCTATAACCATATTCAAATGAAAACGTCTTACTGATTGAGTGCGAAGCATCAGGAACTTCTGCTTGCAGTATGTTAGTGGTTTCTTATTTCCGTTCTCTGATACTACAATTCATTGGTAATTGCAGATTGGCTGGAGATGCCCGGATCATTGATTCTTCTCCTGGTTGTGGCTCCAAACTTCTTTGCGCACACCTTGAAGGACAGCTGGGTCGGTGTTTTGATATGCCTCCTCATTGGTTGTTACTTGCTGCAAGAGCACATCCGGGCCTCGGGTGGATTCAGGAATTCCTTCACTCAGAGCCATGGAATATCAAACACCGTTGGCATTATCCTTCTGTTAGTCTACCCTGTCTGGTCGCTGGTGCTTCACTTCTTCTAGGCGCACCGTGCAGTGCTGAATTATTGCTGTTCTGCAGAACTTGAAACAAAAAATTGTACTTTTTTTTTCAATCTTATGATGTGATATTGGTATTTAGTGGGAAAAAAAAAACAATAATTTAATTTCTTAAGTATATTTTCTGTTAAAGGAAAATAATTTGAAAATTTTAATCCGTTGGATTTAGTGGGGATAAAAGAATATAATGTCAAGGGTTTGTATCAAAATTCGACATTGTTAGTAATTGCTTCATAATTTATATCAAGCTTGATGTTAATTTATGAGGTACAAAATTTACAATTTCTTGAAAATTCACATTATGGAACGCTTTTCTAGTTTAGAAAAATGAAATAATAAAAACAAAATAATGAGACCTTTGAACTTGGGTTACAGGCCAAGAGCTGGAACGTGGGCCCAATTTGAACGGAGTGGCTATTCTGTAAATTTGATTAATGTGGAGGGTGACGAACAAAGGAAAACCCTAACCCTAAATCACATTTTGCCTATAAATAGGAAGCTAGAAGCGTCTCACCATCAAAGCTTCTGTTTTTCCCCCAAATTCCCCTGTCCGAGTCGTCCCAAAATTCCTGGAGGCTATAAAAAAAGGGGCATGTATTTTCGTTTCTTTTTCTCTTGTGCTTTCTTTGGTTTTCGTCGATGCGTGATTGATAATGTTGGATGTTGAGGGGGTTTCTCGGTGATGATCAAAAATGATGACGAGTCCGATCTTTTCCATTCTTTCAAATCGTGACGACAAATCGAGGCATTTGTCTGAGAGAAATCCATCGTCCTTCTTATTTATGCTGATTTTGTTTTAAAACAATTTTTTTTTTTAAAAAAAATCAGTTTGTTGTTGCGATTCCAAAACGAGCAAAGGCATAATGAGGATGAATTATGAAAGTCTGATTAACGTGATGATCAATCACCTCCTACTCATTCTGAATGCCAAAACATAAAATAAAAGGCGATTTTTCCAATGTTTTCGAAGACAATAATTTTAACTACTTTACTAGGAAAGTGTTTTTATTGGTAGACTTTTTTGTAGTTTGCGGTTAATGAGGAGTACCAGTGCTTAGCTTTCAACCATTTTTGAGCTGAACTGCAATACTAGTTTAAGGGAGAGAGGAGCAGCGATGATGAATAATGGTTTAGGGTTAATGAGGAAAATGCCATTACCTATGATTACTAATATATTTCAAGCACTTCTGAGCTGCCTGCCTCTCTCTTGGGACTTTCATGAACGGATTTAAGATTTTTGGACTGTGTTTAATGGATTCAAGATTTTAACGCAAGATTTAAGATAATTTTCAAATAAAATCAAATTCAACGAAAAATTGATCGAGATAGAAAAATGGGAAAAAATAAAACTAATTCAAATTTTTACGTTCTTATATAAATATATGATTTCTATAGTCATAAGGCCTATTAGCTCAGTTGGTTAGAGCGTCGTGCTAATAA
>NW_018397255.1:1711679-1749679 GCF_002168275.2 Theobroma umbraticum | reverse complement strand
AACAGAGAGATAAGTTTGCATGAAGGATGATGGAGAGAGTGCCAGGGGCGTTGGGAACAAGCGCCAGCTTGGCTCTTCGTTTGGGACAAACTATTTTCTCCTCTGCTTCACTTCTGTTCATGTGTTTGGATGTTGAATTCTATAGCTACACTTCTTTCAGGTAACTCCCAAAATTTTAAATTCTTCTTTTCTTGTTTTTATCAAAATTTTGTGATTTTTTTTTTTAACTCTTTGGCCTTTAATCTTCAATACCCATGTCTTTGTTTCTGTTCTGTTGGAATTTAATTTATTGCCAGCTTTTGAAACCTTCCTCTGCTTTTACTATTGACTTGATGATTTCTGAATTCTGATGTTAATTTGGAAGCCTCATGGGCAAGCTATTGTGATCATGATCATAATCAATCTAGAAATAAATTGGCAATGTTAGCCTGTCTTTTTTCCTGGGAAAATAGTCAGCTTTACCATCGTTGGAGAGAGCAAAAGTTCTGATTCCCAGTGGTTTCTTGGAAATTGTTTAAATAAAGCCTTTCTAAGAAATTTTGATTGAAAATGAATGATGTGAAACTTTTGATGAATTTAAAAGGATTGAAACTTAACAAGAAAAAGTTGGATTTTTATACTGTTAGCAATTTGGTTAATGAATATAAGATGAGACATGCTTCACATCTTTTTTCTTAAGAGTGTTGCTTATTGATGAATGCAGAGAAACGAGCCTTTTAATAATCGGAAGGGGAAAATTATCTGAGAGGATCAAACATTTCTTTTCTCTTCCATTTTGGTTGAGGAAGCAAAGGGGTGGGGAAAATGCAGCCAAATGGACTGTATGCAATTCTTATTGTTTTTCGGTGCAGGGATATGCAAGATCAAATGCTTGCCCTTGCTTAAACCATCAGGCTTGAATGAAGATTATAATGTAGTTGATTAAGAGTACATGAAATTTGGAGTATCAACAATTACAGTTATTAAAACCAATACTTTTGGGTTTGGCACATAGCCTGTTTCTTTTGCTAGTTGCTGAACTCGATGAAAAAAGAAAACTTATTTGCTGATGAATTTGTTATCTATAGTCCAATGTCTGGTTGTTATGGTGTCTCTCCTTTTCATTGGGTTCAGGAGTGAATTGGTTTGTTATTTCTCCTTTTCCTACTGGAATTTCCCACTAGGTGGATGATAAAAGTTGTTACCAGGACCCTTAATTGATCTTTGTATGTTTTAGTGCTTATTGCTTGACTTGAGATCCTTTTGTTTTGCATGTTTCTAGGAAAATGAAACTAGATAATATGGCACTGTCCATCTCGATCTTAAGATGAGAATATAACTACTTTGTATGGTGATTTATGTACATTATAGAGATTGTTACTCCAAGCTTCTCATATTCAATGACTGATTTGTTTCGGTAGGTTTGCTGTGTGCTTATGAGATAACACTATAAGTGCCAATTTGTTCTGATTCATCATAGAAACTATCTACCACTGATCACTGCTGGAATATGTCATGTTCTCTTTATCTGTTCTTGCAACTTCAAAGCCTTTGTGCTGAGTGTAAAAGGTGAATGATAAAGAGTAGCAAAGATTAATGTCTTCCTGTTGTCTCAACTTGTCTGGTCTATGGTGTTGCTTGATTAGTTGCAAGGTTGAACCTACCATGTTGAATTGCTCATTAGCTGTAATTATAGAGAAGATTATGTCTGTTTTTGTTGTTGAACGTGACCTGCGCATACAACTAAGACATTGTTGGGTGACAAACCAATTCCCTTGTTCCTTTAAAATTCTTTGCAGCTACTTGGTGACAGTCATGGGTTTAGTAACTCCATGGAGCGTGTCATTAGCATTGGTCGATGCATATTCCGTGTTTGTTAAATGCTTACCGCGACATCCAAGGGTACTGCTGATCCTCATTGTGGGGGACTGGGTATGTAACAAGATTTTTTGCTTCGTTATCATCACCATTATGTTATCCTCTTTCCCACAAATTGATGGAAAAATTTTGTGTTGTATTTGGTTGCAGGCCTTGTCTTTTCTCTCACTAGCCGCGGCCTGCTCAACTGCTAGCGTTACCAGTCTCATGGTCAGTGCTGGCCCATCACGTTGCCCATCGAGGTTATGTAGTAGATATCAATTGTCTGCGGCTATGGCTTTCTTGTCCTGGTTCCTATCATTCGCTTCAACTCTCTTCAATCTTTGGCTCCTTCCATCTCTGTAACGTCCCCATTTTTCACACACAGAAAACCCAGTAGGCAAATCTTGACAGGTTTCTTAGATGCTCAAAATTTGCGAATTGTACATTGACAGTATATCATATACAAACAACAAAATCTCGAACGATCGAAATTGGATTTCCATGATTTTGAATAAAGGTTAATGCCTATTCACGTTTTCCTGGCGTCCCATTATCTTAAAATTGTTTGTCAACAAAATCATGGCGATATCAATGGAAAAAGTAAGAACGGCTATGGCTTTCTTGACCATTATTCTTCCTTCAAAACCCACCCATCTCACCCACAAATCCCAAGTCCTCAAATCAACAAAGGCCACTTGCCCATCAATGAACAAACTTGAAAATAATCCATGCTCAAAACCATCCTTCCATGTCCTTACCAATGCAAATCCTGACTCTTGGCAATCTAATCTTCTTCTAGTTGATCAAATACGCAAACCCAATATAAGTTCTTGTACAATTGATTCAAAAAGCCAAAGAAATGGTAAGGAAAACGAGTAAAAAAAAACTTACCGAATCATTCTCTTATATTTCGTTTACAAGGTAAGCCAAAGATTGGAAATAGTAGGAATTCCTACCACAACTAGGAAAGCTTGAAAATTTTGTCCCAGTCCTCTTACAACTAGGATTTCAGGATTACATATAAACCAGGACTTCCCAATTAGAATGCGTATAGCACTATTTAAGTTAAGGGCGAGAGCCTGGCAAAACCTTAAACCATCGTTCTACAAGAATTAGAGAGAGGTCAAACGATGGAGGAAGAGTCTAGGCTTAAGCCTTGTTGGTTAATGCCATTGTTGCAAGCCAAGTTTTATTCCCTGTGTGAGAGCCATGACTCTAAGAATACCTTCTGTTGTCTAGATTGTATGGGTTTGGTCCTTTGCGAAGGATGCTTGAAAGGCAAGGAACATTCTCATCACCAAATTCTTCAAGTATGTTCCTTTCAAGTTCCAACTCTTTACCAACTTCATCTTCTTTCGGTTGAACCACAAAATGCAGATCAAATTTTCATACTCATTGGGTCCTAGCTTACCCTTGTTTTGTTATATAATTTGATAGAACACCAAACGAAACACAATTGATTAAGTTAAATCTATATATTTAAACAGAATTAAACGATACCATAAAAATAATTCATTATAAAAACGAGATTCTTTAAAATCAATAAAACATATTAAATCGAATTGGGTTTTCTTTGAGCACTCAAAATTAGCTAATTATTTTCTTAATTTTACTCTTTTTAGGTATACAAAGCCTCACATCAGGTGGCAATTAAAATTGGTGATTTGCATAAGCTTTATGATGTATCAGATATCCAACCTTACATAAACAACGACTCCAAAGTTGTTTTTATCAATAAAAGAAGGAAAACAGAGCAACCAAATTACGTCAACTCCATAACCAAGTGTGAAACATGTGGTTGGCAATTGCTCCCCGGAACGACATCAGTGTATTGTTCGATCGAATGCAAGGTATTTAACATATAAATTTATATCGTGTTTAAATTTTACATATTATCGAAATATTAAAAAACAATTTATAATTTTAAAAATATTTATTCTAAAGAACGTTGAAGCTTTTATCTATAATTAAATCGTATTTATATATATATATATATATATGGGTTGATTTTGTTTAGAAATTTTGATTGCAGAGCAAAGACAAGGAGAATTGGAGAAAGGAACCCAAGAAAATCAAATACGAGAGTATAAGCAATCAATCTCTACATTCTTACAGAAAGAGGAGTAGGAAAGGGATTCCAAGAAGATCTCCTTTGTTTTAGAAATTTTGTAGTTTACATTAATCTCGGCCTTTTATGTAATTATCTTTCATTTTAAATTTACACAATTTATTGCTTGATAAATAATAAAAAATTTTATTTAACATAAAAAATTTCTTAAATTATTTAAGAAATTTTAAATACATTTATAACTTATTATATCCTTCTTTTTTATATATTAAAATGGTTAATTAACAGGTTTAGAAATAAATAATCCAATTTTTTGGCATAATGTTAAAAAAACATTTGAACTATTTAAGAAAATATAAATAAAATTTTATTTTGTTATTACGTTCAATCAAATTCTTATATTTTTATTTTTTATCAAGTAAGTCATTTATGATTAATGGGTGATTAATTATCTTTAGTCAAAATACAACTTGTCATTTTTATATCATATGGTATTAACGTCATATTGATGTAAAGGGTGACACAATGCCACATGATCATGTCATTAGGTAATATTAACATGTCACGTTGTTATTAATTATAATATATGAACATATTACATCACCATCAATATGACATATTAGCGTAGTATATAATAATAAATGACATTTTAACTAAATTAAACATTAATTATAAGAGTTTTTTTAATTTAAAATAAAAATATAAAAACTTATTTGACTCAAAATAAAAATACAAAAACTTAATTAAATGTAATAAATAATTAAAAATTTATTTAAAATTTTCTATATAATTTAAGAGTTCTTTAATATTATGCTTTTTTCAAAATGTGCATATCTCAAAATTAAACCAAACATGATAGGCCTATTCCGGAGAGCATTAATTGGGCCTAATCCAGGCCGAATCTCCATATCTTTTAGAAATAGGACTCAAAATTTTTTTGACCTTTTCATTGTTAATATATCATCTGGCTCCATCTAATTTACTTGCATTGCTTAATAAATTAAAAATATTATGAAAACTTATTGTATTTTATTATATTATACATTTTTTAGTCGATTCGATTAAGTTACAAAAGATAAGTACATGAAAAAACCATGAATCAAGAGCGAAATCTTTTTCTTTTAATTATATGTTGATTCATTGTTTTTAAAGAAAATTGTGATAGATAACCTTCGTCATAAGCCTAATTCAAAACTATCGTTTATTATAATTTTAACTATTTTTAACCAATTAAAATAGTTTCAGACAAATTAAAATAGTTTCAGTTTTTTCTATCCCACCATCCGAATAAAACTTTCAAACTTAAATCTCGAGATCTCTCTTTTGCTAAATGCTGTCTGTCTCATTATCCAACTCTTTGTCGTCATCTTAAAGAGTAAGATGACATCAAACTATGTAGTTTAGATTTTTAGATTTATTAGTTTATATTTATAGAACCTCAAAGTTGAAAGATTGAAATTGATTAGACATATCTATAAATTAGAACACTGTACGACTTAGGGAACTTAAACCTGCCTACGAGCAAACAAATCAATTAGTTATTAGGTATTGCATAGTTTTTAAACATTATGTCACTATTTTTAGGCATTGCTTGACTTAATTGTTGTATCTCTGGCTTTTAAGTATTGCGTAACTGATTTTTAAACAATACCTTAGTCACAATGTAGAAAAACTAATCACGTAATATCTTATTAACTAGTCATACAATACCTATCAACTAGTCAAGCAATACCATATCAACCGGTCACACAATACTTAAAAATCAGTCACGCAATGCCTAAAAATTAGTCATATAATATCTAAAAACCATTTACGCAATGCCTAAAAATCATCAAAACTACTAAATTTTATTGAACAAAATCAACAATTTCAAACAATACCATATTTCATTTAACAATATAATCAAAGAATATGCCTACTTAGGAAAGAATGCTCAAAATGCTTAAAAGTTTTTTTCCAAGTATTAAAAACTACTTCAAAATACTTAAAATGCTCAACATACTCAAAAGTTTTTTTTAGTGTATCAAAAACCACTTCAAACTACTCAAAATGTTTAAAAGTTTTTCTTTTAACAAAGAATACTCAAGATAAATGGTCTAGTGAGAAAAAGTCAAAAGATATGAGTCGGTTTGAAGCACAGATCTAAACATATAGGTTGATTTCATTGAAAGTAATTTTGTTCAAATTTAATTTTTTTTTGACTAAAAATAGTTAAAATTATAAAGAAAGTTATTTACAAAAATACATCATGTATGAGGAGTATTTTTTTTAAAAAAAAAACCCTTACTTTTATGCATTACATGAATCCTATTATTCTATACGCTGCAAAAGAAGATTATATTTGCTTGTAGACATAAATTGTAACAAGCATGGAAACTTCCAATTGAAGGCAAGTTCCAGGCTCGAACTTAACACAAATAATGATACTAACTTAGAATACCTTTTCTTCATTTCAAAGTCTATATATTATTATTCTTTACATGATCGTGAGTATCACAAATTTAGACAATATATTTTGCAAAACATATGAACCTGTAACATAAAACAAAAATTCCAAGCTTTTCTTGATAAGTACGATGTAAATGCTCCTACCATTGGTCTGGTCTTTTTTCCTTCCGGGGTACTTAATATTATTAATCTATTTCATGAACTGCCTATAATTTTGATTGATACCAATGATTTTATTTGTTGCAGAGATCATATATGCATGCGGTGGCTGATTTGAGAGAGAGAAAGAAAGAGAGAAGACAACTGAAAATCATTTTATTCTTTTTTTACTACCCAAATAAGGCCAAGGAGGAAGAGAGGAATTAATCCAAAGGGAAGAGCCATGAACTTTCATGGCAATGACAAGGGCCTCTCTTTTTCTTTCTTTTTAAATGATTCAATGATTGAATCAAAGATACTAAAGAGAGAGTTTGTACCGGCAGTCAAAACCCATCCAAAATGTTTCTTTGTGTTCTAGCTGAAATTTATTTGGATAAGATATCATGTTGTTTAATTAGGGTGATTAGACCATTTAATTGTGAGTGAAATGTGTTTATGCCGGTTGGTGGGGTGGGGGGGTTAAATTTCTTCAATTTCTCAACAATTTTTGTTTGTAATCCCATCGATTAATGCTAGAAAAATGTCGATCAAAAAATGTCGCATAAGAATCGGATATGTCAAAGTTTCATTTCGTGTCCATTCAAACTCTTACACTTGAATAGAGGATTTGAGAGCCAAAACTTCAAATTTAATGGACTTGCCCTTCAATTTAGGTTCATAAATGATCTTACGTATTTACACATTAGGAGCCAATTATGCATATAATTTTATTTATTGGTCACGCACTTTGTTTTATTTATGTCTAATTAACAACAAATTTAATTTGTTTTGGTCTTGAATATATTGGCAAAGTATAGGAACTACAACTCGAATTAATGATATCCACTTACTGCTTAATTTATATTAAAATTCATCATTATGATGCCAAAAAGTTTATTTTCCACATAATCTTGGGTAGTACGGATTAGACAGAATTTCAACCAAAACATGAATCTATAACATAAAACAAAAGTTCTTTTATTGGGTTTCTTGGATGTGTATGCTATAAATGCATTGATCCTTGTCATTTAATAAAAAATAATAATAATAGAAATCCTTGGGCATACAATGAATGCATTCATACAGTTTTCCCTTAAATAATTTTGAAATGAATACCCCAATAATTTGATTTGTTAGGAGAGATTAGATGTTGTGGCATGATTTTTGAGATTTTGACCATACGGAAAATCAGACCCCTTAAGGGCCTACCTAGATGAGCATGACAACCTTACATTGTCAAAAAAAAAAAAAAGAGCTCCAATTTCTAGATACAAGGGGAGGAACTTTCATGGCAAATGCCCATGGCCAGCTTTTTTATGATCCCATCATTGAAAATCAAAGATACCAAGGAAGAAAAGTTGTCTGGCACTGAAATCCCATTCCGAAACCTAAAAGATCTATGTTAAATTAATTTATATTAGGGTGTTTAGACTACATTATTATGAATGTAAATGTAATGTGTTTATGCCGGTTGGTGGGGTTTTTAATTTTTTCTTTGTCAACTATTTTTGCTCATAATCCATTGGATTAAGCAAAGACATGTATCTAACAGAATGTCATATATAGATCAAATCGCTATCGATTTGTTGCATATTTTTATGGACATTGTCCTCATATGGTGAAGCTTCAAACATGATCTCCAATTGTAGTTTTTTGGATTATTATTAGGGTTTAGACTGGTCTTCTTGATGTTAACCAAGTGGAAAACAAGACATTTAGCCAAACTCTTGTCCTTATCCATTGTTAGGCAAGCTAATCAATCACAAATCTACAAATGTAATTAATTTAGCATTTTTTTTAAGATTTCAATCAATTGTTTTGATAGGGGTTTTAATGTCAGCCTAACTCATAGAGAGATTAAGCAAGTGGGCTGCATGTAACTTCTTCATATTAAATAGAGATTAATGTTATAATTATGAGCTTATTTTTAAAAGAAGTAATTTAAAAAAATGGGGTGATGGGGTTTGCTTTGATGAAAGTCAAAAAAGGGAATCCGAAGGTCATCCAATAAAACACAAGAAACTAATGTAGTTTAATGAAAAATATGATTAAAGAAAATTAAAATTAAGCATTCGTGTGTCAAGAGGGGAAGACTTTGATTGTATGATTGGTTTTGCTTTCTACTGGCTAGGGTGAGTGTTTTCGGTGGATGGAGTGGGGGGAGAAGAAAAGGAGCCCCATGAAGCTTCATAGAAAGGGTTTGCAGTGGGACATGTTCATTCCTCAATTATTAACAATATTCCTTGATTTTTAATAAAATAGAAAAAAGAGACAAGAGATCTCTCCCTAACTTGAACTTGGGTTACAGATATCATTCATCAACGAGCATGTGTTAGACAAATCGAAATCATGCAGTATATGGTTGTATGGTAACACCAAAACAAGCCAAATTTGACCCAATTCCTACTATTATCCTTTTTAATAAGGTTAAATTCAAAGCTTGAACCTGTCGTTCCCCTTTTAGAGAATTGTGGTAGACAGCAAGTAGTGAATTTATGCTGAAATCTGATCAGTACCATCTTGTCTCCAATAGAACTCAAGTCTTACTAACAAATGGGTATTTAACTCTGGTAAAACCATGGGATTTTAGCTAGTGGCATTAATCAATTCCAAGGATGGAAAAAGGGTGGGGAAGACTAATGTAAGCTCTCAATTAGTCTCACCCCCATCCCTCATGCACATGTAAACGCTACAGGGCTAATAGAAAATTGGCAGAGAAGGGAAAATCCTGCCATTGTCCACGCTTGAACTGCAAAATAAAATAAGGGGGCAGCGGGAAACAGGGACATGGCAGGAATACGTAGGGCATTGGGGTTGAACCCCAGCGCCAGCAGCAGCAGACCCAGATCACCTTACGCCATCTCTTGTCGGATTGTTCGGGATTCACTCTTTCCGAGGCCCTTCTGTTCCACGTGTCTTTTCCCTTGCCCTGTACAGTTCCATCCCCTCAATTCCCTTGGACAATGCTTAATTGCCACGTTTCCCTTCTTTTCTTCCTCTCTTCTCCTCCAAACACCCTTCCTTTTCAATATAACTACATTCCTGTCACCTAACCCCATTTTCTTTCGCCCCCAGTTTTTGTCCAGGGTAAAGTCTAGCAAAGCAACTATGTTAGTTTGGTCCCATTCAAAGCTCTACAACTTCAATTTCAGTTTGACTTCTAACAATCGAGATATTCAACTTTGATAGTAGCTTTTTAATGTCAAAAGAGGTGAGATTAAAGAAGATAAAAAATCTGGGTTACCATAATAGTAGATGTTTTCTTGCTCTTCATGTCAAGTAGCCATAAAAGGAAGGTGGTGCATTCAAGAAGTTGGTATTAGGTATCGTTTCCATTAAAAGGGGGGAGTTTCTACATCCAAAGATGTGTTCACGTGATGAATCCTTTAGCCTAGTTCAGGTTTTACAACAATGTACATCATCATCCCCATCTCCACCCTGTCCTCCCAACCCTAAAATCAGCAGTAAATGACATAGGTTCATAAAGAAAAACCCCCCTCACCAAAACTATTACACATTATGCTTTTGACTTCAATGCTAATGAGTTTTTCAAGACCTTCAAAATGCTATGAATATATTCATAATAGCACTTTTTCGATAAAAACCAAGTTGTCATGTATACTTTGGGTTTGCATCTCTTGTAGTAAATGTATATATCAAGAATGAAAGAAACCAAGATTCAAACTTCGACTTGACTTCATTAAAAAGACATTACTACTAGACAATAAAACCCATAATTTATAAAAGTCTTAACTGTTAATGTCAAAAGAAATTTCTCTTCCTAACAAGTATTGTTATTGACATGCATGGTTCTTTAGAACATGGGAACCCAATTTCATTTCATGGTACTAATAATCTTGTATTAGCTTGAACAATACAGGTTAGATACATAAGTTAGAACAAAAACATGTTAAGACTCTGCAAGTGTTCGTTTTACTGCTTCAAATGTTAAACTTGAGATTTAGAAATTATTGCAGTGGAGAAATGGTATTTGCTGACATGAGATCCACAACGAAAAATGGAGAAAGAAGGGAAAAGCCCAACAGTTCCTGTCAGAGTAATATCATCTTGAAACGAGGGTTGATGTGTCAAAGACAGTGATCCTTAGCACTCATACAACCTGTCACCACCAACTTACAGGCTGGCATCCCCTGCCCACTGTTCCATACAAATGCCTAATAGCACAACACGACAAAATCCTATGTGGCACCTGGTGTCCAAAATCCGAGGCCTCTCTTCCTCTCTCTGTCTCTCGTTAGTCCCCCTATATAAACTCCCCCTTCCTCTCATTTCCAAAACTCAGAAACTGAGTTGGGTTCCGGAAAACAAACGTTAAAATCCACGAATCCGAAATGGGTATTTGTAGTTCATGCGAGTCAACTCATGTAGCAACAGCCAAGCTGATCCTCCAAGATGGGAGGCTACAGGAGTTCCCTTACCCTGTTAAGGCTTCCTATGTCTTACAAAGGAATCCCATGTGTTTTATCTGCAACTCAGATGAAATGGACTTTGACGATGTCGCCTCGGCTATTCAGGAAGATGAGGAGCTCCAACCTGGTCAACTTTACTTTGCTTTGCCATTGAGTTGGCTTAAACATCCTTTACAAGCTGAAGAAATGGCCGCATTGGCCGTCAAAGCTAGCTCTGCTTTAATGAGAAGTGGGGGTGAAAAATGTGGGTGCAGACGTAAAACTGTTACTCCTTTCGTGTTTCCAGAAGAGTCTCCTCTCCGGAAAGATGCCGGCTGCGACGGTGCTGGGGACGGTGGTGAGAAGACAGGGAGAGGAGGTAGAGGGAGGAGAAAGTTTAAGGCTATGTTGAGTGCCATTCCTGAATAGTGGGGGTTAATTTGGGAAACGAAGTGTGGTATATTTGTAAATATGTAATCATCTTGAGACTTGTTAGTCAAATCATTGTTAGAAACGGGGGGTGGTTGACCCTCGCCGTGGATGCGATTAGCTTTAAGTTCAGATTTCTAGCCTTTTCTTTACATTCCCCATTTGCCCATGTGAGGGTCGTGTTACAATTTTACCCCTATTTGGGTCAATGTACTTTACACGATATTCAAACCATATATTCCCCTTTAATTTTATTTAATTCTAAACGCTGTTAACAGACTAAACCTTGGATTGATGCGTACGGTAGTCTCTGTCTAAAAATAACTAAAATGAAAACCGACGTTGCCAATAATAAAACATTATTTGGTTAAACTAGAAAATAAAGCGTCCGAGTATTTATTTCAATGATGTCTATATGATTTTTTTACTCAAAAAATAAAACCCAAATTTTTATTCTCATCATTAATCTCATAAATTTCATCCATTCTGTAAATTTTAACAAGATAAAAATTACATGTATCTACTATAACTTAAAAAATTTGATTGAATCGTATCTTGATTAAATAAAATGAACTAAAATAGCTCGAATTTTCCTGTAGGAGAGGGAAAAATGTATGATTCGTGTTATATGGGTGGTGATGGGGTATTAGGCAAGTGATTGAGGGGAAAGGCATTGTGCACGGAAACAGGGAGGAGGAGACAAAGGAATGGGAGCAAATGGCCTAATACTGCTGGCTAAACAACACGGCTCACGTTTTAACCAGCTTATGTCCTGCTTAACGCTTTTGTGATGGATTGAGTGTCTTCGGGAGGATTCTTTACAGCTGTTTGGAGCTGCACAATTATGACAACAATAATGAAAACAGCCAAATTTCGGTTAGTCTCATTTGACAAAGTGGGTAAAGAATACCAAAACCACTCTCCCCTTACTTTCTCCTTCTCCTTTTAGTTACATTATATTAATTTCTAAACGTATCACTAAATCAAATGCTTGAATATGAAATTTCTTAATTGTATGATATATCAGAACAGATGCTAGTACTGTTATATTACCTCAGCCTTGTCCCAACAGAGATCTTTAGATTGTGGCATTGTTGCAAAGCTTGGAAAAATTTTGCCATGTTGATAATGGAATCGAGATGGATTAAGATTTTTGTCCTAGTTTGAATAGTTTCAGATTCATTCATGATGGTGATGATGATGCTCGTGAAAACGACACATGATTCTCCAAATTTTTATCTGTGGAAACTTATCACTGTTTGGCTGTAGCATGGGTCACAATTGGTTGGTTTTGGATAGGGAAGAAGTCCCAACTCACACTCACACACACACACAAACAAAACTAAAAAAGGTGTTCCAGGCTGGGATTAAGGATTAGGCTATTGCCCTGTGAATCTGCTTAATCTTGGACGGGCACTTAAACAAGCTTTATCAACATGTGCAGAATAGAAAAACAATAATGGTATTTGCATTCAATGTATTGATCTTATCACATTTCCTTTAAAGTTCAAAGAGGAATGAATGCCATCTAAGTTAATGTTACCTTAAATCGATTCAAAGTTAAAAGAGTTGTACAAAAAAAAATACAAAATTTAGTCCAGCTCCATTGTTCTTGTACTGTTCTTTAACTAGCTTTTGGCCCCTTGTCAGTGAAGTGATGATTACTATTATGAGTACCATTACCTTTTTCTTAACGCAATCGATTTCCATTTTTTTTGTTTGCCTGAAATGTGCTACTACTGCAGCCTGATTTGAAAGGATTTCAGCTTGATCAAAGGCCAGAAAGATGCATGAAGTGTCAATTGGGTGGGAGTACTTAGCCTAGTTAACGATAGTGGTGGTTTTAGTACGGTGTGATAGCAAGCCTTTCTCTTTCGGGGGCATTGATCCAACTTCTCTTTCAACTTTTGGCACTTAGCTGGAACCTAACACCTTGTTGGGATGGGGGCTCAGTCTTTCTATTTCTATGCATTTGTAACCACATGTCATCATCATCATCATCATCAGCTGCCTAGTTGGGTACCTTTGAATTAATTGAGTCCCAAGTTTTCACCTTCTAAAGGGGATTAAACTCAAAACCCATCTCCATTCAATGTAAACCTCAGAAAAGAAAAAGAGATGCTACCATCCATAACAAGGAATTAATTGGTTTGGATGCTTTTCATGAGCCAACTGGGATTCTTTAAAGCTGCTAAGTCTAACCGTACCAAAGATTGCGTCTGGGTTGGCCTGCTCTTAAAGTCTCAAGCAACCAATCCAAATACAAGGATTCATCAATGAAGAATTAATATTGATCATTACCATGCATGCCACGTTTAGAATAAAAGATTAATTAGTCAAGCTAACTCCATAATTAGAGACAGCTGGAAGAACCCAATGCGTTGCTAATCATGGTCAAGCAGAGGGAGGATACCAAACAAAGGAAACAAGAAAATATGGAGGAAACATGTTTGGTTGCATAGGAATTACCATGCTGGCATGCGAAAAACAAGTGGGATGGAAAATGGTCATGTTTTGAAATCAGAACGGGTTGCTCTTATTGGCGGGACCATGGCCAACAAACACCCAAAGCTTCCATCATTTCATGCAAGTTGGTGGTCCTCAGCTTCTCGTGAGTTGGTCCAATTAAGGTGGAATGCATAGTACATCTGCATTATTCATTTATTTTTTGATTAGGCTAGTTGGAAATTCATATATACACATACATATTGCACTACCCATCGCTGTCAAAAATGTTTCACATTGGTAGAGTTACCTCATTGCCATTCATATAAAAAATGCAAGTTTCACGGTCTAGATGTCTAGGGGCTATGGACAGTGGGTAAGTGTGACCGGCCGGCTTGAATTCGAGGCAAATGACTTTCTCATAAATGCAACAATAATGCACATTTCCTATTCTTGGAGGTAGGTACAAATACTTTTTTGCAACTTTGCTAGCAGCTGGCCAGGAACTTCTGATCTCCAATCACTTTTGCTATTCACCACTATTTTTGTTGTTACCTTTCTGTGCGTATTTGGGTGAAAAGAAGATTCCAGCCCTCTTACATTCATTGCAAGTGTTAGTAGTAAAGGAGTTGAATGCCACATCTTTTTCAATTTTGGAATGCAGCTTAAATTTGGACTGATTAGCAGAGAGCTCCAATCTCCACTGCTAACTCCAAGCAAGCTTTGGCCCCCACTAGTTTAGTGTGTTTTTCCCCTTTTTTTCCTCCTTGCGTGCTATTGCTATATTATTCATGGCTTCAACTACCTTGGTTGCAGAGCCTCCTTTTGGATTTGGATCCAGCTGTTTCTCAGATTCCAACTTGTCTCTCTCTCTCTCTCTTCAGTTTTCTTGAACCGGTTAAATTTGAATCAACACTTTGAATATAGTTTGATGGTTTCTTTCATGCAGGTTAATAAAGAATTCCATAAATCAAATGTTAAATAGTGCACGTGTAGTAGCTTTGTAGGCTTGTAATAATAACTTTAGATTTTGGGATTTGTTCAGAGAATGATTATAGAATGATCACAATCGATAACCTTCATTGCTCCTTTTCATTATTCAATATCACAATTGCCAATCCTTCTCTATGAAGAAAACTGCCCCTTCGACCTTATAGATGATAAAAGTTTTGGAGATGGCAAGTATGATTCAGTACTATACATTGCTCTACCCCAAACCCTTTTTCTGCTAGGGGGCATTCACACTTTCTTCCCTTTTGGTTTAAGGGCAGACCTCTGGGTGCTTTCTTAACCTATTGAAATCGTAGAAAGGGCCCTGCCCCTCCTCCTACTGATCAAAGAGTTAATGTTCAACTAGAATGTTGTTTTATGACTACATACAATGATAGACCTAGAGAACAAAAGAGTGGTCCACGCCTTTTGCATCTGAAAAAGCCATAACGTGGATCTTCAAAAGCATGATTGCTCACCTTTGATCGACTTGAGTTCTCTTGCCCCCATTAAAAAGCTCCCTCCTCTACAGTGCAAAAGATATACCCATCAGAATTTTCAAGAGCTGACAACCAACTTTCCCTGTGCTGCTTATGTTATTTATGAAAGCCTCCTTTAGATGGATACCCATTGTTTATTTTAGATTGTAGTAATACTTTACTGTCAAAGTATGTAGGATGGTGGAGCTGATAACCTGATCAAAATAATCAAGCCCAAGTTCTCTTAATTCTCAAAAGTTTGACTTAACTTAAGATAATCAATAAACTGAAATCAATTCATTCTGTAACTCAACCAAGTTCAAGTTCAAGTTCAAGTTCAAATGCTCAAGTCACAGGCTAGTAATTTGGATAAGGTGATGGCAAGGCTGCCCCATCCATATGTAAGTTTGTAACTCCATGATGGTGCACTGTCGGTGTTCCTCTCTGAAAGAAACACATCAAAACTTGGGAATAAGTGAAGAGACAAGAGAATTAGGTGATAATATGACATAAAGATAACCTTTAAACGATCGTGGCACTGAGAAAGAGGAAGAAGACAGATGGAAGTCGGCATATTGGGAAAAATCGTGTTGAAACAAATTGTTGCTGGAAAAGGAGGCCAATTTAGATTGCCTGCCAAGCCTGTTGTCTTGTTCACCATATTCACCATGGACCCCCTCCAAGTTCAACAGTAGTGATCTTTCATTTTCTTTTCTTTTTTTCCATTTTCAATTTGGAAACTACTTCCTACTACACTTGCTTCCTCTTCTCACAGCCTTTTTCTATCTTTTGAGAGAATTCTTTTCAGTTTATGTCATTCAACAAACTCCATTGTCCTTTTCTCAAGATTCCAATATCTGAAACTCTTTTTTCATAGCATATATGAAACTTTAAATTATTCACATTTTTATTTCTTCAGATACCCTTTAAAGCTCACTCTATTATCTTTTTATAATAATTTTATATGTCATAACCATTACTCTTATAATTTCAAAAGTAAAAGAGAAATTAGAAAAATGTGAATGGAACTATCAAGAAACCTTGCAATTTAACAACTTTAAAATATTAAGTGGAAGATTGGAAATATGCTTTAATATGATCCTCTCATCCAGTGCAAGAGTGTTTAGCTTGAAAATTTGAGAAAAAGAAAAGGAATTTATCAGTACCTATTTTTAGGGTCGAATAAACAATCGGCTTGCTTAATTCTATTACAATTTTTTTTAAATCGATTCAATCGAACTCAATTTTATATATAAAAATTTGAATTAAAAATTACTCACCCTACCTCACGCTGACTGCTTTGTGAAAATGACTGAAATTTATTTCATACAAAAGTCTTCAATAGTATTGATTGACATAGCTTTCAATTTGTAGCAAGCCCTAAGTTATGGGAAAACAGCCTATAAATTAGACTTTGGGTGAAGATAACCATGCTTAATTTAATGGGATTTCACTTTCATAAGCAAAAAAAAACTTTTGACCAATATGGTCTGATTGAGAAACCTAGCTTGAATTTCAAGGCTACAAGAAAGCTACTAAATTAAATATTCAGTTATGAAAAATGAAAAAAAAAAACCCAAGGTGATAGGAAAGACATGAAAAGGAAGCAACTAGAGAAACTAGTACTACTTGTTTTTCCTTAATCACTTCCAGCTCAACATAAAAATTCCAAATTAATTATGCATTTGCCTTTGTTCTATTGTTTATCTAAAATTTAAAAACGTGTAATTAAATATATAAATTTTGCTTCCATTACACACTACATTTTTTTTAAATTTTATTAAATAAAAGTTTGATATGTCTCTCAATAACTTGTCAAAATGCACTCGTTGTCGAGTATTTATTGATCGTTGGGAACACGTCACTATTTATGTTAGCAGAATTAACAAAAATAAAATTCAAATACCCAATTGTTTATTTTTAAATTTTAAGTACTAATTTACGGTTTATTTAATTGCAAATCAAAAACTAAATGCGTAGGGTTTATAAGTATATGTTTTAGTAGAGCCAAGCCAATGAACTTTTCATGATGGTCAAAATTTTATTATATAAGATAATGAAATGGGAACAGTTTTTGCCATTTAATAGTTCCCTTTTTCTCATTTTTGTCAAACAAGATATGAACATATTGGATGGTGGGCATTGGATATATAATCGTTTTCCAACTGTTCACCATTTTGTTGTTGAGCATAAAGCTACATGGCCGGTGTGACTTGGAATCATACTCTGTTTTCAGATTGAGCATTGAAATTTAGCACTGTAACTAAATTTGAGACCTTTTTTTAACAATTTGATTTAGGGTAATGGTGACATGTTGAGTTTACGCTTTAAACCAAGAAAACTATTTACCAAAAACTATAGGATATATATAAATATTGCATCCCATGGACATCAGCAACAATTAATAATACAAGAACCTAGTGATATAAATGTAATCACTACCCCCAACGAAATTCCCTTCTAGCCTTTCTCAACGCATTAAAAGAAAATCACAACGGAAGCCTAAATGGGTGCCTGTGCATCCTCAACTTCAAACCCCAAATCAGGTAGACCTGTGGGAGCTGGAGGAGGAGAAGGGTCGAGCACGATCGGACGCTCATCAACAACGTCCGCCAAGGTGGTTCACATCGATGGTCATGTTCAGGAGTTCGGGCAACCAATCCAAGCCAAGGGCGTCGTTTCCCAGAACCCGAACTGCTTCCTTTGCAGCTCAGAGTCCATGTCCGTTGGCACCTGCGTGCCCCGGCTGCCTGATGATGAGGAACTCCAATCGGGACAAATTTATTTCCTGTTGCCACTCTCCCAATCCGACAAACCTCTTTCCTTACCAGACTTGTGTTCTCTTGCCATCAAAGCTAGCTCTGGAATAAGGAAAGACAGTGTTGACCACTCCTCCAGTAATTCAAAACTCATTCCCCGGTGATCAAAGGGGCAAGATGACATGTTCATTAGCAGAGAGATTCAGTAATTTTTTGGGCTAATGGTTTTGTAATTTCCTTCATAAATGTGATTAATATTATTTGATATAGATTGTAAAAAGTCAACGGGTCTGGATTGGTATATCACTTTCCTTGAACAAGTAGCTGTCCATCTTACTTTTGTAGGCCTATTGATCAACCATTCCACTCGTTAGAAACAATAAGTACTAAGGCCAGCTTGCCACGGCAGCCAGGGTGGCCTGTTCTAGTGTTCTTGCCCGATGTTTTTCTGTATTGCGGTAACTCTTAACTCCCCAATTAGTCTTTCAAATTCTCAATTGTCACCTACCCTTTTGGTTGCTTCCGTAGTGTTATTCTATCCTGTTTGATTGGGTTCGTCGCCCAATTTTTGTTCCCGTTGAAGCCTAATAGTACAAACCTTATAAAATGTAAACAGAAACATAGCAGCAAATGAAAGGGCTTGACTACACAGCAATCAGCAGTTGGCCCTTTCTGCCAAGCAAAGGGCTGGAGGAGTGGTAGTGCCAGACCAACATAAAGGGTAAAAAATAAGAACCATTTGCAGGCTCTTGTCCAATTAATGCAGCAGAGTTTGCAGTAACCCTTTGCCTTCATCAAAAGGAACTTATTATTACAGATAGATTTGTGGGACAAATTCATTGTCTGAAATACATATCAGGATGCTTAGCAATCTCCTCAACCAATAGAACTTGATTAAAAGAACCGAAAGTGATTATGCAAGGAACATTGGAATGAACATATTGCCTGGAATCTTGAGCTGTATTTTCCTTGTGGCACTGGTAATGGATAATTGGCAGATGCATTGTCAAGCGGACAATGTAATTCTGGGTTAGAACTCTTATTCCAGTGCAAACAGGAAAGTTAACTTGATATTGGCCAAGACTGAACTTCAATTTGAAAAGATATTTGAGTTCCTCAAATTACGTCTATTATCATCAAATTAAGTATGATTTTGAGTTTGAAGCTTAAATACTTACTTATGTTCATATATAACTACGTTAAGAAAAATCATTAAGTTCGTTAGGTTTATGAACTCCTTGCTTAATTTGTCTGGGTTGCTCAAGTTAAGTATATTTTAACTTTACATGATGATTACAGGGTGAATGGTCTTCAAGTAATCCTTAGTTTCTTACTCTAGAAAGAAGACGTGCCCAATAAACATCACAGCGGGCCAGCCTTTTATCAGTTGTCTTGGGGTTAACGTGTGGACCTTTGGAGACCATGGCAGACTTAGCCATTGGGCCATTCAGGACTGGGTCAACAATTGGTTTGTGCTTTTGGTTCTGGTAAGCGGCTATGTCACAGGCCATTACTTCTCTTCCCTCGAAAAGACTTCCATAGAGCATGCAATGTTTATTTTTGTGAATGATATTGGGATATCTTACTTACTTCGTTGTAACGCTTGACGTTGATTTTATAGAGTATGTAATATTTATATTTATAAATTTGTTAAATTTTTTTTAATGTGAGATTAAAATATTTTATTTATGTATTTTTACATTGCAGTTGAAATTAATGAAATAAAAGATTAAATGCACATCACATGGGCAGATCGAAGTCAACAAAGGTCACGTGCAATGCTCCAAGGAAAATCTATAGATTCTAAACTCTGATTAATCAAAGTAACAACTTAGTTAAACAATAATAAGATGCACCAAATCCCATAAATTCCACCCGTTTTTCAGTAGCATTACCCGACCTGAACTTTTTCCCACCCAGCACATTGCCCCCACTTCCCAATTCCCAAATACCACACGTCTCTGCCTACAGATTGAGCATGATCTCATTGATTCAATTCTCCAAAACTAAAAAGGGTAAACGAGTAATGTCACTGCAAGAAAAGAAATCATGTTTATCATAAATTTATGACAGCTTGAAAACAATGACACCCTCAAATCACACTTTAGGAGTCTTAATTTGTTGAAGTGTGATGTAATAATTCCTCCCAATAGATCAGACCCATCCTTGGATGTCTATAAATTATTTCTGGTAACCACGACAGAATTATAGACAACAGAGAATGGCCTACGCCTTGGTCGCAGTTCTAGTTCTAGCTGTTTGCCACAACAGAGCCCAGGGGGTCGTACCAGCAGCGAGCCCTGGCACCACGGCTCCAGCAGTGCTGCTGCCTAGTGCAGCCAGAGAATTCCTGGAAGCACATAACCAAGCAAGAGCTGCAGTCGGGGTTGGACCCCTCAGGTGGAGTGAGCAACTAGCCAATGCCACAAGCCGGCTTGCGCGATACCAAAGGAACAAAATGGGTTGTCAGTTTGCAAACCTGACAGATCAGAAGTATGGAGCAAACCAGTTTTGGAGCGGTGGAGCAGCCGTGACACCGCGTATGGCAGTGGATACATGGGTGAAGGAGAAGAGCTACTACAACTATGCCAGCAATTCCTGTGCACCAAATCATATGTGTGGAGTTTACACGCAAGTGGTTTGGAAGAACTCTTCGGAGCTGGGGTGCGCACAAGCTACATGCAAGGAGCAAATTACTTTAACTATTTGTTTCTACAATCCTCCTGGAAATTATATAGGCGAGAAGCCATACTAGAAATTTAGCCATATATGTAGCTGGTTATCTGATCTGATCTGATCCGATCTGAGAGTTTCTGGGTAATGTTTTGAAAGCTTTGAGAGGGCTAGCTTGATTACGTCTCTTGTACTGGATGTAAGTAGGGAACAACACTATTATATCATATCTTCCAATATCCCATAATTTGGATAATAATTACGTCAATAATTGTTGTGATAAAGGTTTTCCCTGGTACATTTTTCTTTCCTTCCACTTACAATTTTGGGAGTGAGTGACCACTTTGTTGAGCATGATTCATCATCAAAATTAACTATAAAAGGTGGGGGGTGGGACTAGGGAGATTCAACTTATGATGTCGATTAACAACTGAAAGGAACAACTAAGAATGTGATCCAACAATTCAGGTCAAGGCTTTGAGATGCTGAAAAGGATATGGCACTGTAGCCAACACTGATGCACTCTGCCGACAGAACCCGGGCCAAGAGCACGAGTGTCCTCACTAGACTTGGCTGGCACAGCGTACGTGTGACAGATGATCATGATTGAGCCCAACTCTGTAGGTTTCACCAAGATTGCCAGATTTTTAGTGTCAAATTATGAGATGGGGTCACGTGCACATGCAGGAGACGAACCAAAATTGAATTGAGATAGGGATTTTTGGAGTCAGATGCTCAAGTTCATTGTGTCACTCACTGCGTTCGACTGAGTTATTTACCCATTAGCCTGTCAGGGTCAACAATTAATCGGTTTGGTCTATTTAATCTATCATATAAAAAATCGATTAAAATTAATTAAATATCAAATTAGTTCAGTCACTTCAATTTTAAGTTAAAAAAATTAAAATTTTATCACTTTTATCTTTTGTGAATTGTAATATTAAAATTTATAAACTTAATTTATAATTATAAAATATATAAATATTTTAAATATAAAAAAATAATATTTATCTTTTCACTCATATAATTATGTACTTTCACATAAACTATCAAATTAACATTTAAAAATTGTATATATTTTATATAATTTTAAAATATATATATTAGTTCAATTTTAAGATTAAATAAATTAATTGGATTAAATTTTTAAAATTAATAGATTTAATAAATTAATGAGATTGAATCATTTTATCAAACTTACATTCGATTTTATTAAATAATTTATTTGATTCAATTTTAGCCATCCGCATAGACCGTAGGCATGTAAACTGTGAATAATTGGGCCTGTGCACATTTGCAGCATGTGCTTCAACTCTAACTAACCCAATCAAAACTTTGTAGTCAAAATTCTCAAGTTCTAAATATGTTAAACCCATTTGTAACATAATGAAGTTAGCAAAGGGAGTTCGACTTTAGATTCAGGCCTAGTAGAGGACAAACTACAAACCTAAACAAAACTATGAGGGGCCGAAATCCGGCCCAAGAAACTTCAAAACATGCATTTGGGATCAATGAAACAACCAGGATGAGCGCCAAGGTGTCTGACATGTTACTGAACGAGGACTTCTTCAGTTAAACGTAGAACACTTTCATTCCCTTCAGAACTCTTCGTCCTTCAAATTTCTCCATCCTTATCTCTTTAATCTTCTTTCTTATCGCATGCAACTGTTTTCCTTTTTCTTTTTTCACATTTTTCTTCTTGGGTGGTTTTCTTTGTTTTCTGGGAAATAGCAAAGAATTGTTCATTGATGGAAGGGGGTGAAGGTACCAGCGTCAACAGTCATCATCAACTGACCTGGGGGAATTTATTACGTCAAGTCATGGACCTTCTGGCACCATGCTGGGCATACAACAAGTTAATCTTTTCCTATTGCTTACCTGATACCGTAACACTAGTCACTGGCACCGTCATTTGTCCCATATATGGTAACAAAGTTAAGCTTTGCTTGCAAGAAAACACGAAAAGCGTTCCCTTGGTCCTCGTCGAACTTCCCCTTAGCACACGAGGATTCACCAGTTCGATCCAGTACGGTGTTCTTCGCGTAGTCCTGGAGCCTGTCCATGGTCCAGGCAGTTCACAGGGCTGGGTGACGTATTGCAATGGACAGAAGGTAGGGTTTGCCAGAAAGTTGGAAATGGGAGAGGAGAAATCGGTGCTTGATATGATGCCGATGGTTTCGGCTGGAGCTGGGATAATGCTGCACAGAGGTACAGAGACAGGTGGGTACAAATACTTGAGAGGCCAGTTTGAGCGAGTAGTTGGTTCTGATGATACAGAGTCATACCATTTGACAGATCCTTCGAATTGTTTTGGACAAGAGTTCAGTATATTCTTTCTTGGTAATTAGCAACTCATTCTTCTGTTTCTTTTAGCAGCATTATTTGATTTGTTCAAAGTATAACATGCAAACACTAGTATTGGTTTGTGAAATAGACAACTTCTATGAAACATTCCTAGTTAACAATTTAGCAGGAATCCATGTCAGAATCTATGCTTTTTGTGATTGAATATACTACATTTTGGTTTGATTCCAGCAAATAAGCATGGAGATTAGCATGTATTCAGGCTAAATCAAGGAATAGCTCACCCCAAAACTATATACAAACTTCAATGCACAGTACAGAAATCATTGATTCTTCCTATTGCATGACACAGCATAATGGCAATTACATTACAAAAGATGCCACATTGTTATATCCTACCATTTCCCTTTTCATTTTTGCTTTGTACAATGAAAAATGTGAAATCTTCCAAAATAAAAATACTTGCAAATGCATCATGCCCAAGAACCATGCACGGATGCATACATGCAATCATCTTACTAGCTCTTTAGATATTAGATACCTAAAGGTAAAATTGTGAGGAATCCATTCAATGCTCTTGCGGGATTTTCCTAGCTGGCATTTTCTAATACTCCTGCGAAGTGATTCAGGCAAAGATTGTTGGACCATTTCGATGACACCAGCCAGACACAAACTTGAATCCTTTGTAAATGATTCTACAATCTTTGGTAACAGAATTTTCTGGTCTTTGCGGATACCAAAGGTAGCCCGAATGTACTCTTCTTTTGCAGTTTCCAGTTCTTGAAATACTCTCTTTGGTGTGTAGGCACGGACCTAAAGAAAAGAATAAAATTAATGAGAAGGTTGATAATTCCCATGTAAAAAAACACCTTGAGAATAGCATCTTTCAACTGATTTTTATTATAAATTGCAATTAAGTAATAATTTTTTAACAATCCTTCACTAGTAATCATTAATTAATTGGAGTGACAATAGAACAGTCTATCATTGGTGTTAATAGTAAGAGAAAAACACAGATAAAATATGATAAAGTACCGCTGGATCGGAATGGTTTCCTGAACAAAGTGCAAAATGTAAAAGAGGTTCTGGATGTCCAATTGCATATGCCTGCCTTTCATCTCCAGTTTTAAATTTTGCCCTTGAAGAAAGTAATAACCGAAGCCACTACAAGCAGGAGAAAGCTTTATTAGCACCACCTTAAAACATGAATTAAATCAACCTCACTGGGGAAATCAAAACTAAAACTAAATGCTTCATTGTGTCTCAGGTGAAATAATTGACAGGTTCCTCTGCTTTTTCTGTCCTATCTTATGTTTTTTTTAATGAAGAAAAGGAAAAGCGGAAATATTGTTCATGTATATCATACATAGACAAGCTTCTCATGAAGAATAGTGATTTTGGACTGGAGTCCTGTCTCTGCAAGATCTTAACAAAATTTTAAGTAGGTAAGGAATCAAAATCAAGGACAGGAAAGATAAGGCCTGAGATCCACCTGTCCAGGACGAGACATTCGACATCCAAGGATGGAACCCTGTATTGTATCTGCACTGATGGTGTGACCGCCAATGTTATATGCTGCCTGGATAGTACAAGAGTATGAGATAACACATACTAATCTTGTTTCATCCTTGAAGAAACGCAACAATGAGACAGGTCATTCTTACCCTCAACAGTAGTAAGAATCTCTTCATATTATTTTGTGGAACACCATAAGCCAAAAATGCCTATTATAAAAGAAAGACTGATTATAATCTATCACATTAAAAAATGGAGCTGACACTACAAAGCAGATTCTTTTCATGGAAGAGAAAACTTACATGCATCACTAGTGCATTGTGTATATTTATCCAGAATGCCAGCTTCTCTTCATGTTTCAACTTCCTGGGATCAACTTCTTCCAGTCGACAGATAAGTGACCTATAATAGAATTATATGATAAACACATTGAAAAGCTGCAAGATGAGCACATCATCTAATGTTGCTAGATGATCCTAGCATCATCAGAAATGGGTTTTTCTTGTGATAATTACATGTCAGGAAGACTCACCTGAAATTTTGTAGCAAGTGTTCCACATCACCCAATTTCTGACTATCTCTGAAAATCCATGGGACTTCAACCATTGTGCTATATGGTCCACTAAACTCTTTAAGTCCTTCCACATGGAAAGGGTTATCTAACCGTACATCAAAAGATGAATTATTTCTGAATCCTGGACTCCACACGTCGTGCTGATCCTGTGGGGAAAAAGCACTTGCTGATGACATGGATGAATTGGGGGATGAAAAGCCGTTTTGGATCAAAGGTGGGTCTGCAAGCTTGCAATATATAGCAGACATGCACTTGATCATATCTTCAGAAAGCTTGTTTGGTGTCTCTGGAACATGATCAGAAATGCGAGTGCCAAGATGCTCAGCCAGGCTGATTATATTGGATGCATTCTGAGCATACTGTACAGAACCAAGCAAAAGTTATTTTCCACAAAAGATCCTCAAATTACCAGAACTATCATCCGAAGAGATAATTCTCTCATAAATTTAATTTGTTCTGTTGTGGATGCAATCAAATTGATGATGATTGATTTGAACTAAATTATCTCAAGCATGGAGTCATTTCTGATCATTGATCCCCTTCCCAGAAATAATAAACAACGTAATGCTTTACTATGATCTTATCACCAGCAACTAATAAACAATGTAAAACACAAAGAAACTCAGAAGATTCCAGCTAAAAATAAGTTACCTCCACCATGGACAAAGGTTGTGAATGGCAGGCTCGTACAGCTTTATCCAAAGTCTCATCTGGAGGAGAAGTCCTACTTGAAAATGCTGAACGCTGAGATAGTGAGGAATGACAGCGATGAACACCAGAATCTAATAGTTTTTCTGCTCCAATGCCACTAGGCTCCTTCCATAATTTGTCACCATAAGCTGACTTTACAGCTGAATTTTCAACTTTTGAAAGACCATCAGGTCTGGAAACTTCTGGAAATCTTCCTCTTGGGGTATCTACTGGTGATTTTAACCTTTCATCCCTTTTAGATGGTGATATAGAAGCAATTTGTTGATCAAAGGCTTTCCGATACAGCGAGAGAAGGTATTGCTCCAAATATACAACTTCCAACTCTAACACCGCAATTTCCTTGATTAATTCCGTTGCTGGCTGCAGAAAAGCAGTGTCAAGAGGCAGACCATCATGAAAGGCCTAAATGTAGACGAAGAAACTTAGTTCTAAGGTAAACATGGGCATATGTGAGAATTCAATTGTCTACTGAGACTAGAAGTAGCAGTGCCAAAACACAATTGCAATTTACAGGGAGCGATATCATTAATAAAAAATCAAGGAGAAGAAGAAGAACAAAAACAATGAACACCTATTTCCCAGAGAAATAAGAATTTAGAGAACGTACCTTAGATATTGACACTGACGTTTCATTTGTATCATCATGGGAGGAAGTTCTATAACCCAATGCTGTTTCCAGTGCACGACGAACCTCAAATTGATCTTCTAATCTTTTCTCAAGCTGTAAAATCTGCACAAAAGATTTTTGGAAAGAAAAAAACCATCATATGAGCAATAGAATAACTTGTGAGCTGTGGCCTAATCTTGGGTTATGTAAGACCTGACTGGGTCACTCCCAATCTGAATTCAAGCCCTGTGATATCCAAAGATGAGCACAATGCTAAAACAAGTTCAGTTCCACACCTCTTGCTTCAAAGAGTCTTGGACCTCAGTGCTGGGAGTAGGAGATTGCTTGTTCTGGGTTTTGGCAGAGTCCTTTAAGTGCCCCATATCCTGGTAGCAGATATATAAATCAGACCCTTGGCCAATGGAAAAATATTCTCTAGGAGCAGATGAATTTAGGATGAGTATTCTTTTATTGATCTCAAATGATTAGTCTAGCAAGAGATATTAACTCCTTTAGACAAAGCCTTATATCCCAGTTTTTCAAGCATAAATGAAATAATATAATTTTTTTTATACATCTCCATCTAGACTTTGGGCTACAGGAGTGGTTTGTATCAATAATTCGATTACATTATTCCCACTTTGTAGCAACGAGGAGGTAAATGAAAAAAGAAAGAGAAAGAAGCGTGGAAAAGGGAAGGATAAAAGAGATCCTTGAAATAAGTTATATGTAGCTGGCATTGTACTAGGCCATTACATTGGATGCAGGAGAAAAACAGTCATTAGTCAAAGAAACAATAAGATAATCAAATCATTATTCTTTAAGCTCTTTAATCAACTATAGAAAAATGGTAGCTTGCAAATTACTTTTAGAGTTAAAAGGCTAAAGGGAATGAATTACCAGCTTTTTTCGATTTGATGCTCCAAGAGAACTACCCAAGCTATCTTCCTCATCTCTTTTCTTATCAGGAAAGCTGCTATGTGACAAAATCAAGCGCCAAAAATCAATAGATAAGATTTGCAAAAGGCAGGATTTGAAGACTGTCATTGCAATTGGTAGCCTCTCATGAGTATTTTGGAGAACTCAAGGAATGAGATTAACTTTTCTCACATATTTTTACAAGCAGGAAGACCAATGGTGTCTTCCTCACCCTGTACCAGTGATTCGCTTAGCTATCATTTTCTGAAAACGGTTTTCAATTACTTCAAATAGCTCACCTATGACTTATTAATTACAAAAGTTATCAAAAATAAGAAAACTGAGAGATTGAAAAGATGAAGAAAAAAAAATAATCAACAAATCTTAAGCAAAGAAAAGAAACATTTGATGCCAGAAGCCCAATATCAAGCAGTTCCATGATTTCAAAAAACTCCCCCTTCTTACTCCATCTGGACCACAAAAGCATTTAATGACCGACCAAAACTAGGGACATGAAGCCAAATTAATAAAGGAGAATAGGCATGCATACGCCTCTTCAGGTTTTCTGCTTCTGTAAATGCTCAACGTTCCAAGTTTTCTTAAGTAATTCCATCCCAGAACTCCTTCCAGTTAGAGAAAATCTTAACATCATAGTACAACAATAGTGATCGCAAACCAACAAAAGATTTTTGAACAGTCACCTCTTTGAACGCTTGTGTCTTGATGATGTCACTCTCAGTCCCAACATTTTACTGTCTCCACTGCCTTGAAATCCCCTCACTGAGAAAATATGATCACGGAGCTTATAACTGAACATAACAACCAAAAAAGAAGAAAGAAAAACATTTCTTGATAGAAGGACAGCAGAAAATGGAACAAAGTAGAGGGCTTTACCAATTAGACGCTAAGAGAAAAAACAAGGGAACTCCAGAACGGTTCTGAGGAAGATGGAACCGGGTACAGTATTGTGAATAGAGAGAGACCAAGTAGGTTCACAGAGACCCGTGATTACACTCCAAAACTTAACTTGTCGTCTTGCATTTTTGAGAGTACAAGGACTTCCGGAAAACAAACACAACGCAGAAAGTTGATCGTTTTGCTGCTAAAAACAGCCTGAAACTTAGCAGGGGACTAAATATGCTTTTACATAAAAACCCACAAGTCCGGCCAAGAAAAGATAAAGACTTTTTGGCTTTTGACCAGTGTTTTCTTTCTCTTTTCTGAGGTACTCACTTCACTCGCTCTATAAATCAGTTAGCTTTTGCAATGAGGAGGGTCTCTTTTTTTTTTTTTTTTTGCATTAAAAGATGTAAACCAGCTCGTGGGCTGAAGAAGAAAGTGAGCACAGGCACACAAGCTTTCGTTTTTGACACTATACCCCCTCCTAATGTCAATTGTCAAATGTCCAAAAGTGGACAATTTTCTTCACTCAACAAGAGGTCTAAAGTATCGATAAATGAGAGGAGGATTTCAGACACAGAGAGAAGGAAATTTTAGTCTACAAAAGCATTTATTTATTGACACCTCAATTTCTACGTTCTTTTCTCCTGTTGGAAAGCCAGTGGGAGTTGGTGACCGTCCCTGCTGCCCTGTCTCATACTGATACTGCTACTCTACATTGATACTACTATCCTCAACTTTATATATATACGTAGAAACAATATTGAGATTATGGGTATTTGTCAGAATTTTGTTTAAGTGCCTGAAAATTACTTTGTTTTGGTAAATTTTTCATAAGCAAATCTTTAACATATCTCAGTAAAGCTCTGAAATGTCAAAATTATCAAAGTGGTATATTAATTTACTTTTGCACCAATAGTTTGGTATAATCTTTGGGGAAAAAATAATAATTTGCTGTTCATTTCATTTTTAGGCTTACTATAGTAATAAGCCAAAACTGCAGAGCTACAGAGGCCTGGCCACCAGAATTTCTTGTCTTAGCTAACTCAACTTTTGTCAACAAAATCTGAAAAGAACAAAAGGCAAGTTCTCTTTTTCCCCCTCCAGCTTTAGCCATGAAGTTAGCTCCGCACTTTGATTGAATTTGGTGCATCACCCATTCACCAACTTGTTGACTCAGATGTGAGAAAAATCAGCCTATCACATGTTTATACATGACAAAAGTTTCTGTTCTCACAATTGGCAAATCAAGCAACTCAAATCAATTCAATGAACAAAACCATCATTACTGTATTAAAATGGTTGCTTGACAAGGGTGGAAATGGTGGTTAGGTTGATTAATTGTTAAAATGTTTCAACTAAAAGATCACAAATTGGCCTAATCTACTTGGAAAGGCTGGTATTTGAGTTGGTTTTCCAACTAATCTTACAACAATATTCTAAGCAAACAATTTATGTTATCGGGGAAACTGCCATTTTGGATTGTATCATCATTCATGCAGGCCATTTAACATCCAAGTATCCTCAACTCAACCTGTTGTTTTGTTCCTTTTATGTAAAAAACAATCATGATTCCATTGGCTTGATTAGCTAGTCAATTCAGCAAAAATTATACTTTACAACGGCTAGAAGAAAGTCTCAGGCGAGTCCTTCCAAATATAAAGGATTATGAACACTAACCAAGAACTTGTTTATGTCCAAATGTAAGTTGCTAACAATAGTAAGGTTAAAAAACCAATAGCAGGCTCTCACCTCAAAAGGGATGAAAGGTGAAGTTTTAAAAGGAGACATTGGATGCTTAATAGGAAATGAGGTTTTGTGGGGCTTCTCTTTGTCTAAATGTCCTTTTTGGCGAAAATAGGGGCACAGCCAGATACCCGGATTGTCCTTCAGTATCAAAGAGACTAACGTTTGTCACAGAATCAACAAAACTAAAAAACAAAAAATATGGTTATTGGGGCTCGACCTTTTCCAAGATCAATACGAAAGGAAAAGCAGGATTGTGTGTGTTGTAAGGTAGCCAGGTCGCTCTTTTTGTCGTCATACTCAACCACTGAGAAAAAGTTTCTCTTATCACTGCAACAAGGAAGAAAGAGGTAGGAAGAGAGACAGAGTGAGTTTGCTCGTTGAAAAACCTTCTTATTAATAATTGTTTAATTGACACCTTTTATATTGAGATTGCAGAAAAATCCAAAAGCCTAGTCTGTAAACTAATCAGTCCAAGCTGCAAGGTAGCTTAGAGGGAAAAAAATGATGTTTTAGCATGATTAAACTTCAGGATGAAGGATGGCTTAGATTAGCTGAAAATTTTTGCCCTTTCTGTTAAATCAATTTCGGTTGCTGCTAATATTTCTACATTGGCAGATTGTGAGATATTACCTTTCAGAAGCACTACTATATACGAAATTATGAAACTGGTTAATGTAACCTGGGTACTTAACATCATCACTTCCTTCTTCTTGTATCTACTTTGCTAAGTGATTCTTCCACTGTGGTCAATGAGAGAGAGAGCCAGGATGGAGTTTTTTTGGAGCTATTCTGATACTTTAAGCTCCATCAGCAAAGGGCTGAAATTTTGCAGTCCCAATAATAAACAAATGAAACTTCTATTTTATCTTATTATCTAGATTTTTATACGAATCAGATGGGTTGCTTCTCAAGGACAAAAAATATAAGAATTCCGAGAAAAACATGTAAATTTTTATTTGGTTATAGCGAGTAAGTGAAGAGAATCAAATTTTCAAATGAAACTGACAGACATGCTTCATAGATTAATGAAACCATCGAGGTGTATTAATAATATCCCCCTAATCTAACAGGCCCGAAGTTCCATGCATGATGCAAACTGAGATTTTTCTCGAGAAGTTGTCAGTTTGTAAGCACAAGGGTAGGTTAGATGCCCATGTGTCTCCAGGGTTCTTGAATCGGGTTATATTCCCTCAATTATCAAGTTTTATTTTCAACAATAATTCTTTCTGAATGGTTAAACAATGCCAAGATCCCCTAGGACCATGTTGTCTTGAAGACGAGAAGTTGAAACTTGAAAATCAATCAGAAGTTGGTGAGTTCACATCCTGTACTTGCAGCACAATTGGCACTTCTCAAGGAATTTCTTACTACAATCTTCAACTGAAGTGAAGACAAATTAGAAACGAAATTTCAAAGGAAGCCTGGAAAATTCAGAGAAACAGGTTCGTAGGACTCTGCTACGAAGGTGCTTGTTTTTGTTTCTGTTACCATAGTTGTTTGTTTCTTGTGGAAACAAAATTATAACTCAATCTGCCTATATAAATTGTTGTTGATAGCTTCTCAGACATGTCTAACCATCTTCTACATTCCTACAAAATTGTTGATACTTCTTAACTAGCCATACCAGAAATTTGCTGGTATAAATTTTTATTTGATAATGATAATTTGTGGATTCTTGAGGCATGCATGGAGGCGGAAAATATCAAATTTATTTGCAGTTATCATCATTCTGCACTCAAAACCAGCTTTGCTATCAGCTTTGACATAAGAAGAAAAGGACAATTCATATAAACAATAATGAAGTGCCCAAATCACAGAACTTTATTCAAAAACGTGATTCAGAATTCAAAAGCAGGGCTTCTCCATTGAGACTGCCCATGCATCTGTCAAGCCTCAAAGAGTGGGGGACTAAACAGTGCCTTTAGTTGGTCGAACAAAACCACGAAATCCACAGAAAGTGCCTATTAATATTGGCCAAAGAGGAGAGAGAAGAGGGTAAGCAATTTGGCATTACTGTCTGTTGAAGTGGGGGAAAATGGGAAATGCCCATGGACCCCATGACCCTAAGGGGGGTGTTTTACAAGGTTTGATTGTAGCGGTTCGGGTTAGGGAATGGGGAAGGCGTAGAATCCCACAATTGTATCAGAAAAAGCGAACTTTCCAAGGACAATTGGACAGGGGAGTCAATGCCAATCATAACCAGCAAAAGGTATCTCTCCCTTTCCCATTTCTGTCCCCACTCTACTACTTTCTCTCTCTCTCCCATATGTGTTGGTTCAAAGTCCAAAAGAAAACTTAATGCGTCCAATAGGGGGATCAAGGCTTTGATTAATATCCATCCACTGCATTGTCATTGTTCTGTTTTTTCTGCTTTGCAGATACTATATCAATAAATCATTCTCAAGGACCTGAAAAATTTATCTATGTTGTCATGGTCCGAATCCCCGCAATGGCACACAAATGCAGTGTAAACCAAGAACATTCAAGCAATGAAATTGAATTTCAATTCAACATTTTTGTTGGTTTCCTTTCTTTAATGTTCTTCAGATTTTGAACAAATATAAAGAAACAGTAGTACATTGTCCACAACAAAAGCTCCTTTTTCAGCCCATGTAGTACTTGTCATTTGCTGAAATATGTCTCATGGTCCAAGAAAATACTAAATCATGTCTTCACCAAGACAAAGGATTAATCCATGATCACGTCTTTGCTCAAACGTGACCACTGCTCATTACATCAGATTAATTTTTTGAGAAGAGAATAATAATCCGATGATGATGACTATATCACACTCAGACTGCATGGTTGAACCAAATTTCCAACTTAGAGGGGTCCATTGATTGGGCTAATCACAAAATTAATCATGTCATTATGTTACAAGGAAGTGGGGTTATCTTAGAAAAGAGCATTTGAAAGTTAGCAGCCAGCAGGCAGCAGATATGTCCTACTATGAATTGACGAATTCTGAGAAAAAGCTGATGTGCCTTTCTTTATTTCTCGTGAAGGGAATGAAGCTTGACAACCTGCTACCGCTTTGCTAAAGACTCCCCATCTTGCTAAAGTACCCACAATCTTTTTCCTTTTGGCTTTCATACTTGTACCCTTTATGCTTTAACCAGCCTTGAGAACTATTTCAACTCTGTTATCAAAAGTTTTTACAAAGAAAAGAAACCTGGTAAAACCCATATCAGATCTGTTTTAAAGCATAGCTTGCTTCACTAATTTTGATCAATGGGGAATAAAATCCAATGTGACTTTCAACTCCTTTTAAGCAGATTTTCTTTCTCAAAAGGAAGATAATAGAATAAAGGGGGGGTTGTTCGAAAAAGCAATAGAAAATTTTGGTATGGAGCAAACCAAAAAACAAAAGAAAAAGCCATGAAAAAGGCCAGAGAGCAGGTAAACGCAAAAGGTGGATACCCACTTTTTGACATCTCATTCCATTGTGTAAATTAGCTTGAGAGCAACTAAAATTTGAGAAGATAATCAAAGATTACTTCCTGGTTTCATTGTGTTTCAATGAATATGCTTTGGTTGTACCAAATTGTAGCTAATCTTAGAGGTTAGAACCACTGATCCATTCAACTATTTCCTTAAAGACTTATCAGATAAATATAATAACTTAACATAAAGCAATAAACCACATCCAGCAAACAAGTTGGCTACTGTTAATTAGTTGAAAATCAAAGCACAAACCCCAATCCTTTTAAACATTTAATTATTAGATAGTTTGCTTTAGCAGCTAGAGGCCACATGGAAAGGTGTCCTGGCAAAAAGAAAAAAAAAATTCAAGTAAAAAACCACTCACCCAACTGAGTTCATACGAAATAACTTAGTAATTTGTTTTTTATGATTATTTTTCATTGCAATTGAGTTGACTTGAGCTGTCTGAACTAATTCGACGTTGACCTCAGAATGTATATATATATATATATATATATATATATATATATATATATACATACAACTTTATGTTTTGACTCCTTTTTTGGTCTTGACTAATTGGTTTAGGACTTACATTTTTGGCCCATTGGTTTCTTGATTGGGCTGACTTTCAAGACCCAAAAGGTTGCCCTTAACGGGCCCATGACTACAAAGAAAAAGGGTGTAAACAAGCTTACTCCGTTTGAACTAAAGAGCACAAACAAATTATAATACTTATATAAGTTCATAAATTATTTTTTAAAAAATAAATTTTTTATTTTTTATCATATTTAATCATATTTTTATATTTTTTTAAATTAAATAAATTTTTATAATTAATTATTATTAATCAAATCACTTATAATTTAATATCAACATGACACTAACATGATATTAATATGAAAAATAAAAAAATTATATAATTATATTAAATTAACATATTAGATCATTATTAATTAAAATATATCGACATATCATATCGTCATCAATTATAATATATTAATATATCAGATCAATACTATAAGTATAAAATGATAAATAATATTTTTATTAAGTCAATAATTAATTATAAAAATTTATTTTATTCAAAATAAAAATATAAAAACTTAATTGACTCAAAATAATATAATTAACATATCACGTCTTTCAAATTTAACTCATTCATTCATTGTCGAATTAACTCTAATTGAAATAAAGATATGAACAAATCAAATTATTTGAGAGTTACTTTAGCTGGATTTGATTAATATTTAAATTCAACTATTGTCAAAATCTAATTCGAATTGAATTCAATCATTCGTGAGTTATTTAAACTTATTTTGATAAATATTTAAATTCGATTCAATCATTGTCAAATTTACTTTAACTGAATAAAAGGGTTAAACAAATCAAGCTAATCATAAGTTATTCAAAACTCATATATGACTCATTTATTATTGAGCCCAACTCGAGCTGAAAAGGATTAGAATAAATAACGTGCCAAATAAAGTTTAAAATTTTACAATACTCAATTTAAGTGGTTGAAATTTTGAAATTTGAATTTTTTTTTATTATTTATATAACATAATATTTGTTCACATATTTTAAAATTTCATTTGAGTGTTGATTTTGAATTTATCCTTGGACTTGAATCTAGTTTAGACTCTCTATCGATTCGCCAGTCAACAAGGTAATGTCAAGTGGTCAGCGGCATGTGTCGAAAGCGGATAACTCCCACATTGGCATTGCTTAGGTATTCTTATAAAAGGCTCTTAAAGTACAAATATCCAAGAGACCCCGCGAACGGATGACACGCACAAATCGAGGGATGGTTCAATTTTTTCTCTCTGTTTTGTTTACCACATTTTTTCCTGCTGATTTTCATCTTCCATTGACAAAAGGAGTGAACATCTGCTTCAATGGCTTCCCTTTTCTGCTTTTTCTTTCTTTGTTTATGGATTTGCTAACCAGTTGATGCTCCATATGTTGCAGCTTCTTTTGGGTTGCTGAGTTCCGGTACAATTTGGTAAGATTTAACATAATTTGCTTCAGTCCTGCAAATTATAGTCCTGTCTAAGGGTGGTTGCTTGTTTGAAAATCACCCAATACAAATTTTTATCATTTTAATTGATGCAGACATACTAGAATTTTATACATTTTTGCTTATATTTTTGTTTTTGTTTTAATCACTCTTTCCCCTTTTTTGGTACAGCTGCAAAGAATTTGATGCCCAATGGTGAATGCAGGCAATTATTGTGTCAAAAAGAAATGGTCTGGGTTTGATGCATTTGCATGGTGCCTTTATGATGATGACAAGTACAATAATTCTTTGCTATCTAAATTATATGGTAGCCAGAACATTTTCAATTTCTAAACTCAAGCTGGAAAGTACATGTCTTATACTGCCATAGAGACCCATCAGATGTTTTTACTCTTTGATTGGCAAACTGTATCTGAATATCACCCTAGTTATAATTACTTAGGATTGCATGTCCTTTGAAAAAAACCTGGAAGGATGAGCATAAAAGTTGACTGCACCATTTATTTATCTGCAGTTTTTTTTTTTTTTGTGTGTAGACTTGTAACACCTAGTCTATGAGAGCTCACTTATTGGTCTTGCTTTGATTTCCTTCATTTTGTTCCCTAATAATTCTTCTAACTAGTATGGGTTGTTATATTGATAGAGTTCACTTGTTAGTCTTGTTTTGATTTCCTTCATTTTGTTGATCTCTAACAATTCTTCTAACCAGTATGGTTAGTTACATTTGATAGTTTCCCATAGATTTTTCCTTGTCCGGGTTTGGATTGAGTTCTGTTCTGAAGCACCTTGATGAAAGATTTTTCCAGAAATACCATAATCAGGTTCTCCTGGCAATTGCTGCTAGTTACCATGTCTTAATTCGAGTAAGCTACTTGATTAGAAAGGTTAACAAGAAAAAAAGTCCAAGCTTAAGTTACAGATACTGCTTTTTTGACATTTAAATAAGCAGGTGAGTATATTCAAGTAAGATTTAAAATTGTTAAATATTTAAATATTTGCCATGATTTTGATGACCGTATCAAGCTAGAAATGGCATCTTCAAATCCAGCCTTTTTTTTTTCATTTCCTTTAGTGAGGTGAGAGCTGGGGTTGTTTTGATCTTGCAATTACTTTGGCTGTGGGTGTGTGGTCTATTGGCAGGATTTCATTGGAGTTCAATATTGGTTGCTGGTCAGAATATTGTAGCCTGCCTTCTCACCCAAGAATTGGCAAAAGGTTCAAAATCATCCTCATTCCTCAGGCATCTCCTCCCCCCAAAAGTCTTTATTTTTTCCCTAATTTTACTTTTCTTTTACTAGTATTTTTTCCCTTGATTTTTGATTTATTGCAGGATAAAAGCAGGTTGTGGGCAAGTTACTTTCAAACCTGGCCATTGCTGTTGCAAAAGGTCTTCAGTTTCCTGCTAGAATGAACTATTTAACTTTTTTTGAATTCTCTTTTTCTTTTTCTTACTTTCCAACTTAAATGGCTATTGCTGTTAGTATCTATTTGTAGCAAATTTTTTTTAAATAGCTTTTGTGCATGTTGACAAGTAGAAAAATAAGCTTGTGAAAGCTTTCTTAACTTTAAAGATAATCATGAAGAAAAGAGGAATGAATAAGCTTGCTTCCTAGACCTAAAATGTTTTTATTGGCTTGGATTTCAAGATATTTTCAAAGGCAAAAATTGAAAGGTAGAAGATGAAGAAGACAGCTCGAATGGGTTAAGACTTTTTTAACCTCTTCAAGTCTTCAAGCATGCTTCAGTTTGATTTCCTTTTACTGATCATATAAATATTGTTGGTGATTAGTCAATGTCCGTGCCTTTGATTCATAGACAATTTTGGTATCTCTTATCCAAAAAGAAAAGTTGTAATGAATCGGAATTAAATTAAATTTTCATGATAATTTCTTAAATCATACTTTTTGAACAGAGATCATGCATTGAATATTGAAAATTTATTGAGAAAGACGAGTAATGAAACTTTTTTCCCCTCTTAAATGGCTGATTTTGAGTCAAATATTCTGATCATGATAAAGGGTAGTATAGTATTCAACAGATGAGAAGGATAGCATTACCCTTAATTGGAAAAGAGAAGTTCACCATACCTGCTCTAATAATTGTATTCTATCTACAAATGGAAGCTGAAGGGAATGCTGCATTTATGCAAACAAAAAAATGAGCCTTTTTAAGGGGAGATTGGATTAAGAGACTTTAGAGTCAAAATTGTACATTAATCTATAGGGAAAGGACTCGCAACTCTGTAAAATTGAAAACGGTGGACTGAGCAAATAACAGCATGACCAATGTGGGGCATGAAGGGGTGGGTGGGTCATGACCTGATCTGAAAGGACCAAAACGGACGGGGATTAGAATAGCAATAGCCAGTAGCCCCCCGTTTTGCGTAGACTTTACACAGTAACCAAAACATGAGACGGACCTCTATTTCGCATCTCGATGTCTACTATTACTGCTAAGAAACCTTGGAAACCAAATCCCCATCTTACCACGTTTTCATCTTTACCAATTTTATCACAATCCCCCCTCACCCCAACCATCCCAAAGCCACCCCGATAATTTCAGATCCTCCCTGGACATACCCATTTCGTGATTCCTTCCCCTT
>NW_018397255.1:1704933-1711579 GCF_002168275.2 Theobroma umbraticum | reverse complement strand
ACGACTCAAGACAGCAAGAACCCAAAAATTTATGGGGTTTGGCAAAAATATAAAAAAGAAGTTAATAAAGGTGGAAATTTTAAAAGAAAGATGATGAGAGGCAGTTTAAAAAAAATGAAGCTTGTTTGATCACAAAGGAAGCGTTTTTAAGACAAAAGAAAGAATATTCAGAGTGGCAAAGACATGCAAAGTAAAACAATCAGCAAAAGCATAGGGAGAGACAGAAGCAGTGTTAAAGTAAAAGCAAACCAAACCGCATCAAGTTCCTTTCTTTCTTTCTTTTTTATTTTTGGTTTGGTTTTTACTATAGCTGTTGTGGGTTAATATTTCTTCTTTTCTTCTCTGTACAAAAAATTAAAAAGAGTGACACTTTACTCATTATTCTGCCCCGGGAAAAGTCTGAGTTGAATGGTTCCCTTGATGCTTGACACCAGAGCTTTCACTCAATCATTTTCGGCACCCGTGGGCTTAGAAATAAGAGATAAGAAACGGGGTTTCAGAGGAGATACCCAGCATACACATTAACACCAGTCTTTCTTTAGCTGAGGTTTTAGTGTTTGGATGTTTTCAAGATTCTCTTTGTTGGGTATAAAAAGGTACTCCTTTTCCATGCTTGTTTTCTCATTTTTTCAAGGGTATTTTTTTTGGTTTTCCCCTATTTTTCTCTAGGATTTTGATCTATAGTCTGGAGGTAGGAGAATCTCTAAATATTTTGCTTTGCTTTTTTTTTCCCCTTTCCCCGTCTTTCTGGGATTTGTTGTTGTTGTTGTTGTTGTTTGTATTGCTAATCAAGTGTCTTGAAGAAATTTCAGGTTCTTGCTTTTTAGAATCTTTATTTTGCTAACTTTAGATTACTGTTCAAGTTTGTTTTATCTTACGAAAGCTGTAAGTTGGAGTACTTTAATTTTTGGTAGTTTTATTTCACGTAAGATTTCACTTAATTGTTTTAGGCAAGTTTGTACAGTCTTTTTTTTGGCTAGGAGAGAGCTAATTTGTTACTGTATAGAAATCTTTAACGTTAGTGGGTCTGTGCCCTATTTTCATAAAATAATGCTTTGAGTTCTTGCTGAAAATGGCTGAAATTAGACTTACTAGGGTAGAGCAAGGCCAAACCAAGATTAGAAATGTCCCAATTGCTGTGACCCCGGAAGGTTTCTGGTGTTGTCCCTCTCCTGTTGTGTTCCAAAAGACTCTCAAATCACAAAATCCTCTAAACAAACCCAAACCCTCCTCACCACCACCCAAGACTACCGTTCAGAAGAAACAGATCCCACTAACTGAGAAGAAGCCAATGACCACTCCAATAAGGTCAGCAGTTACCTCTGATGATCAAAGAACTTTTACCCCAGATAATCCTGGTATTAGTGCACCAGTTGTTCTTGAGAGGGCGCCGAGGCCTAAGGTAGAACATGTGCCTAGGAAGGTGGCAATTGAGTTTGGAGAACCAGGAACCAGTGATATGAAGGTGATTCTACTTGGAAAGCAAGGGTTTTGTGTGAAATTGAGTGTGCACAAGAAAGTTCTACTGGAGCATAGCAGTTTTTTCACCGATAAAATTTCTGAACAAGAGTCTGGTTTGTCTTGCCTTGAACTTGATGACTGCGAGGATGTTGAAATTTATGTTGAAACTGTGGGACTGATGTATTGCAAGGAAATGAAGCAGCGATTGATCAAACAAAGTGTTTCTCGTGTGCTCCGCATTCTCAAGGTAATTTGCACGTCCATGCTATGGCCTTTCTATTTTTAGGAGCTGAATCTTTCAATGTTCTGTATACACACACTTGCTAGGGACACCATTTGTAGTTTATTCCAACCTTAACAAATAATTATATTAGTAAAGAGAAGTCTTCTTCCCATCTCCGATTGAAGGAATATCTGATACTGAAGCCCATTTGTTATTTTGAGACCTTATCTTACCTGAGAGTACCATGTGACTAGTTGCCACTATCATCTTTCTATAGCCTTTTCTCCTCTTATCAAGCTGCCTAAATTTTGGTACATATGTTGTGCACTTGGACTTAATGCTTGCCAGGTTACATATCAACATATCATTCTGTCCTCTTGTTGGATCTAGTGATGTGGTTTGATTAATTTATTCAACTTTTGTATAATTGTTTCTTGCATCTTAAATACTTGCTATTATTTCTGCTTTATTTGAATATATGATTTTTTGATGTACATGAATTCAAAAGGCAATTAGCTGTCTCACTGCGACGGATATTTACTTTCACACTGTGAAATTCTGCACTACTGGCAGATCAAAATTTTCTTTCTCATGCTTGGAAAGCCGCGTAAAATACTAAATCGTTACCATGGAGGATGTGTGCTATAAGTGTAGTTTGGATTTACTTGTATTCTTGCTAATGTCCTATCTCTATTGTCTGAGATGGATTTCCAGCCTCAGAGACAGAATGAAGATCTTGCCTTGTGAAAGGATGATTCTGACTTGGAGAATTAGTAGAAATTAATGATTAAGATTTGATCCTATTAGCAACTACCTGTGTCTTTCTGTTTCTCTGCTTGATGCCAATTAGTTTATTCTTGCTAAAGGTGAGATTGGCGTAACCTGTCATTTTGTTACAGATTTGCATACTTAGTGATGTGGATTCTGAAACTTTTGGAGGGAATGTTGTATCATATATCCATCACCGAATTCATTGTTCACTAGTTATGCTTAACATTTGCATATTAAAAGTTTAACATGATGTTGATGGATATCTAACGTTTTGTTCAGTCATGAACTTAATACACGTAAGCATGTTTTGTTAAAATATCTTCTTTTTTTTTTTTTGCTGTATGTGAAGCCAGCTAGTGGATTTTAGAGTTCTTTCCTTTTATGAAATTTCCTTACGCATGTCATCAACATCTTTGCAGGTCGCTGAACTACTTGGCTTTAACTCATGCATACAATCATGCTTGGAATACTTGGAAGCAGTTCCTTGGGTTGGTGAAGAGGAAGAAGAAAAGGTGGTCTCTTTAGTTTTGCGACTCCAGGGTGAAGGTATTGGAGTCACTCCAGTATTAAAACGCATCTCTTCTGATATCTCTAATTCCCCTAGGGACACAATTTCGCACATAATGGAACTTGTTATTAAAAGCAATGAGGAGAGAGGCCGGCGTGAAATGAAATCCGTAGTATTGAAGCTTCTGAGGGAGAATAATAGTCTTCCAAGCTATGCTGGTTCAGCTGACATCTGCAATGAAACTGTTTATACATCATGCAGAGGCTGCTTGGATTCACTTTTGTCTCTGTTCAAGCAAGCAGGTGAACCAGAATTCATTGATAAACCCATGGAAAGCAAAGAACCTGTGGTGAAACAAATAGCTTTGCAGGCAGATAATCTCTCATGGCTGCTTGAGATTTTGTCCGACAGGCAAGCTGCAGATGAATTTGCATTAATGTGGGCTAGCCAGCAAGAGTTAGCAACATTACATTCAAAGCTACCTATTGTGTCTCGTCACCATGTTAGCTGCATTACAGCTCGGTTGTTTGTTGGAATTGGAAAAGGGGAGTTGCTACCAGTGAAGGACACTCGTCAGCTGTTGTTGCAAACCTGGTTGCAGCCATTGATCAATGACTACAGCTGGTTGCAACATAGCTGCAGATCATTTGATCGGAAAGTTGTGGAGGAAGGCATTGGCAGGACAATCCTCACATTGCCGTTAGAGGATCAGCAGAGTATTTTGCTGGCTTGGTTGGGCAGTTTTCTGAAGGCTGGTGACAACTGCCCAAATCTTCAGAGGGCCTTTGAGGTCTGGTGGCGCAGAACTTTCATTAGACCTTATGCAGATGCCCAAGGCAATGCACTCCAGTCAGATAGCTCGGTGACATCAAAGCAGTAGACTAAAGAAATAACAGTACAAGTGAGACCATATGTAAATTAATTGGAATTACCTTTTGCAGTTTGCAGAGAACTCACTTCAGCTTAAAATAACGGTATACTGAAACAAAAGTACTTATAAGTACTTGTTGGAGTATTTCTCCATTACCAATGGCAAGTCTCCTCGGAGGTAGCGTGATTTCAGTTAACTACTTCATGCTGATGTTTCGTACTAGAATACAATATGAAATGTATGAAACTTACTTTGGATTGATGAGTGCTGGTTGATTGTTTTGATCTGGCAATTTGCAGAACGAAAATTTAATTCAAGGTTCTTTCCTGTGTATTTTTCATCTAGCTTAATATATGGTTGTGCATTTTTCCTGGTGCAAATTAATGTCCTCTTCAGTTTATCTATACCTCTGCTGAATCCAAGTTTTGTTGAAGGTTAGCAAAACTGTGTTTGAACATGTGTGGTAAAGGAAATTTGGGTGGTGGAGTTTAACCATTTTCTTTCCTGCGATTCTTTTTCTTAGTATTCTGAGGCCCTCAACTACATTTTGCCCCATGAGAATACTTATCAACAATTTTCTTTCCTCTTTCCAAACCCATTTTTCAAAGGATTGGACCTCTCTGAACAAAGTGTTTTTGTACTTCTCCATGAAATTTAGCCCTTCCTCTTTTCTTCCCAAACTTGACACGGTTGCTTGTTTGGTCCCACGGCCCGTCCATAAACATAAAACAAGAGTTTTGCCGGGAAAGACCAAAACATGTTGTGGGGCAAATCTTAGGCTCTGTATTCATTTGGACAAAACCTTCCATCAAGTCTAGGCCAAGTTCCTGGGCCAACCCGGAAAGGCTGATCTCTAATCTTTCCGGTTCCAGTTTTCACAAACCAACGGATGCAGGGTGAAACTGCCGTGCATCACTTGGCATCGTTAGGCTCCTTTTTGTCTGTTACCATGTAGCTATTGAAACAATTCCCATTCTCATGGCTGAGAATATAAATGCAATGGATGAGACGTTTTGTATTCTTTTGGATTAAAACGCTGGTACGATCAATTTGAAAGGCATGACAGTGTTCATACTTTTCATCCTAAATTTGTCGGTGCCGTTTATCTATGTACATATGCTTTGAATGTGTCCCTGCTCGTGCTTTCTTGCCCTGAATCATACCTCCTTTCGTGTCCCACAGCACATGATGCATGCTTTTTCCGTAGCTAGCAAAGTAAATAGACTATCCGAAGCAGTGAAATGCATTGGCATGATTGCCTTTAAGATTGATTGTGATTTGAGAAAAATGGGATCCAACTCAAACCAAACATGGAAGTCTAAGATTATAATCAGATATCGATCTCAAAACCCTTACTGCCTACCCCTAGATGGGAATAGCTGTATGAGTTTGAGAAGATGTGTCATGATTGTAATAGCTCAAGTCCAATCACTAGTTCAATAATTTTTTAGGCTTAAATCACATAATTTTCAAAAATTTAAGTTTAAGTTGTTAGTAGCATTCATATTAGATATGAAATGTTGGGTATCACAATCCCGCCCACTCAAATTTTTTAATATCCACACATTATATCCACAGGACCAAGATCTCACCAGAACAATGTGAAAACTCACATCAAACATGAAAGTATCACAATCTCACCCACTTAAATTTCTTAATGTCCTCATCAAGGCCACACATCACATCCACATATCACAATCTCACCCACTCAAATTTCTTGATGTCCTCATCAAGATCACACATCACATCCACAGGACCAAAGCCATACATCACATCCACATATCACAATCTCACCCACTCAAATTTCTTAATGTCCTCGTTAAGGTCACACATCACATCCACAGGACCAAGATCTCACCAGAGCACTCATCTTACCAACTCAAATTTCTTGATGTCCTCATCAAGGCCACACATCACATCCACAGGATCCACAGGACCAAGATCTCATCAAGGCCACACATCACATCCACAGGACCAAGATCTCACCAGAGTAATGTGAAAGCTCACATCAGATTGGCACAAGCTCTGATACTATTTGTAACGGCTCAAGTCTAATTATTAGCTCAGCAACTTTTTGAGCTTAAACCACGTGGCCCTCAAAAACTTAAACTCAAGTTACTAGTAGTAGTAGACTTGGATTGTTATATAGGTCTTAACAATCCCATTCACATCAAATATGGGATGTTGGGTATCACAATCTCACCCACTCAAATCCTTGATGTCTTCATCAAAGTCACACATCACATCTACAAGACCAAGATGGGTAATCTCATTCAAAATATATATTTCAAAATTTTATTTTTTGGCTCAAAAAGTTACTGGACCAGTGGTTAGACTTGGGTCGTTACAAATAGTATTAGAGTTTGCGCCAGTTTAATGTGGGTTTTCACCTTGCTTTGATGAGATTTTGATCTTGTAAATGTGATGTGTGGCCTTGATGAGGACATCAAGGATTTGAGTGGTAGGATTGTGATACCCAACATCCCACATCTGATGTGAATGTGATTGTTAAAACTTATATAACAATCCAAGTCTACTACTATTAGCAACTTGAGCTTAAGCTTTTGAAGGTCACGTGGTTTAAGTCCAAAAAATTGCTGGTCTAGTGGTTAGACTTGGATCGTTACAATGATTGCTGCTCGTTACAATGATTGCTGCTACTAGAGAACAATGATTGCTGCTCGTTACAATGATTGCTGCTACTAGAGAGTTGATGTGTCTACACTGCTGAATATATATGCCCCTTATATATATGCCCCTTAGTGATAACTCTATTATATAGAGTTATTTTGACTCATTTTGGGAGCTTAAG
>NW_018397255.1:1704431-1704833 GCF_002168275.2 Theobroma umbraticum | reverse complement strand
AATAATACAACACTAGAACTTATATTTGAGAATTACATATACAATAATTTTTTATTTTTTAAAAATTAAAATTATTAAAAATAAAATCCACATAACAGAAATAAAAAAAAAGAATATGATTGATGATTCGTAGATTTTTAAAAGCGAAAATCTATAGAAACTTAAAATATATGAGCAAATAGAATAGAATTGACAAAAATAAATAAATAAAAGTAATAATAATAATATAAATAAATAAATAAATTAAATAAAAATTTTACTTTTTTATAATTTCACAATACAAAGGTAGAAAATAAAAGAAAGAAATATGAATGGAAAATTTTAAAAAATTTAAAAAATAAAAAATTTGTGTAAAATTGAATCAGGTTTGTAAAATTATTTTATTATTTTTTAATTATATTA
>NW_018397255.1:1703698-1704421 GCF_002168275.2 Theobroma umbraticum | reverse complement strand
AAAAAATTATTAAAAATATATAATATATAAAAAATTTTAAAAATTTTGGAAAGGGCCTTTACAAAGGGACGCTCCCTCCCTGTTTGTTGATATTAATAGAAAGGAAAAAACACAAAATCAAAAGGACTTGAAGGCTCGAGGAGACTAGAAGCTTAGAAACAAAATTATCTTGGAATAATGTTCATTAGTGGGCTTGAATGCCCCACGTCTCTGTCACGTATGGAAAGCTTTCTCAATTTCTGCCCCTTAATCTTTACTTCATTGTAGAGGTGTATTACTTATAGGACATGCAATGAAGTCTGTAAATTGACTTAAGCTGTATGTATCCAATCAGAAAAAGAGAACTGGATTTGAGATCATAAATGATAGGATAGAATAGTTGGATATTGATGCAAATTTGCTTCTTGATTGAAAAATTATTGTGTTGATATCATTGTTCACCTGACATGTCAATTCTTTGGTATTAAAACTTGTGGACTGATCAAGAAGTAGAAATTATTTGTTTCTTTCCTTTCAAATATTGGCTATGAATACGAAGGTATGACCTTTTAAATATATAAAGAAAGGTTTCTAGTTTCTGTATACTTGCAAATCGCAATAGATTGAGAGAAACCCTCCATCCCAAAGCTTTTCAGTAAAGAGATTGGTAACCTAGAAAATGACAAGGGCTAAGTGTCAGTTAAAATTCTACCACGCAAGTATACGTATCGAATAGATAGTATA